>NC_142040.1:24085762-24385762 GCF_982192425.1 Myodes glareolus | reverse complement strand
ATTTCTTTTCTTCTTCCTCCCCTTCTTTTCCTTTTTCTCTTCCTTCTAGATTTATTTATCTATTTTTATTTTATGTGTATGAGTGTTTTCTTGCATGTTTGTATGTATGCCATGTGCATACCCTGTGCCTGTGGGTAGGAGGAGAGGGCACCAGGCACCTAGAACCAGGGAGTACATACATTATGAGCTGCCATGTGGGTTCTGGGAACTAGACCAGGGTCCTTGCAAGAGTAAGCACAGTTCTTAACCACTTAGCCATCTCTCCAGCCATAACACTTAAATGTAGTGATGGCCATTTTAAAAGCTTGCATTATTTTTATAAAAACTAAAAAAATATAAGCTTTAGCCAGATATGATGGCACATGCCTTTACTCCCGAGCTCTCAGAAGGTAGGTAGGTCCCTGTGGGCTTGAGGCTAGCCTGGTCTATATAGCAAGTTCCAGGCCAACCAGGGCTACACAATGAGACCCTCTCTCAAAAATAAATAAGGAAGGAAAAATAACAACATAAAAGAAAAACCAGAAAAATCTATGCTTTAAGAAACTTGCTTGTTTGTTTGTTTTGATTCTTTGAGACAGGGTTTCCTGTGTAATCCTGACTGTCCTGGAACTTTGTAGATCAGGCTGGCCTCAGAGATTCACCTACCTCTGCCTAAAAAAAAAAGAAAATCATTTTTTATATGTTGATCTTATGATATGTTCATCACTTTGTAGCAGAGAAAAGAAATATCAAAGATGAAAACCAAAGGTTGAAATGTTTTTTCTTTATTATTTATTATGTATACAGTATTCTGCCTGCATGTATCTCTACAAGCCAGAAGAGGGCACCAGATCTCATTATAGATGGTTGTGATCCACCATGTGGTTGACTGGAAATTGAACTCAGGACCTCTGGAAGAGCAGTCAGTGATCTTAACCTCTGAGCCATCTCTCCAGCCCTAAAGTTGAAAAGTTTTAAGGACTCTTTTGAAGAATTTTTGAAAGTATATAAAAAATTGATGAGCTTAATTTATTTTCAAGTAATTGACAAATCTAAAAAGCAATTAGAAGACTGAATAAGATCTGGAAGACAATGATGACACCATAGAGAACGAAAGGGAGCCGGAAGCCCATGTGTGCCCCTGACTGGGACTTTTCTGGTCTTGAGTGGCAGTGAGCAGCTGAGAGTCACAAAATTAGCTTAGTGGTCTTGAGCGGTATTAAAGAGTCTCAGGAGGCTGAAAATCAGAACGGCCATGCGCAGGCAGCTGGAAATTTGTTTCGGGCATGGAGGAGGCTCGCTGAGCTACCGTGCATCCAATCAACAGACTTCAAACTTGGAGTTGAGGTCAGAAGTGTGTCATTGTCCTGATAGGAACTGAGATCTTATTGAGGGAGCCGTCAGAGAACAGAACAAAGAACCAACACCAAGAGGAGGAGCCACCCTCAGATGGTGATGGCCACTCCTTCTAAGGGGAATAAGAAGAAATCGTTACATCTAATCAGAACTTTATGCTCTGATGCCAAATTGGCATGGCTAGGCTGATGGAGGTGGTTTGACCTGTGGCATGCTCAATACACTATGAATACTTCAGATCTTCTATGTGTCTCCCCTCCCAAGGAACCGCTCTCCTGTCAGGGCCTTCCCACATGTCACTTCCCACTCTAGCATCAGTTGGAATGTTTTGCTTGGGCTTCCTACACCTTGCTTCCTTGACTGAAAATGACTGAAAAAGTGTAGATGGGTCATTCCCCTTGGGTCAGTGATTCCAGGTAATAAAATCTTGCTATATAATTAAATTATGAGGGGCAGGCTATAGGGTTATGGGGTGCAGGCTGTAGGGCTGTGGACGGGGAAGACAGCTAGTGGTTTGAAATAGAAAACCCAGTGTTTTGTTAAAACACACAAAGCAAGAACACATGGGCTGCTTGAGAAACACTGTAGAAACACTACAGAAACAGGTGAGCTGGGGGCAGAGGGCGGGGTGAATGCAAATCACTTAGTCCCGGAGAGCCCAGGTCACAGGCTGTAATGAAAGGGCAGTCCTGTTCTCTGTTATTAATTAATGGCCAGGAGTCTGGAACACTGCCATGTGTCAGCCAGAATCTCACTTCCCAAGAGCATCATGAGGTGGACATACTGGAGGGGGGGGGGAACACGTGAGAAGAACGAAACAGGAAGCGTGACAGCCGCTTCTGTGCTACAGGGGCACCTGGCGTTGATCTCCAAGTCACTGCTGGAAAACAAAAAAGCAGCACAAAGTTCGTGTCTTCCTCAGTTTCTTCTTTGTTCACAAACACGGGAAAGAAAAATGGCCTCAAAAAATGCTCAAGTGTGGCATTAGCCCTGTGGGGGCCACAAAAGGAGAGCACGTGCGTCTATCTAGAGGAATACAAACGTTTCAGATGGCTAAGAGGGAGATCTGGTGACAGAGGCCTCAACTGCAAGCTCATTTTCCTTCCTTATCTCATCCCTGCTGGTTAGTAGCCACAGGAGCCCGGGGCTGCTGCCTGTCAGGTTCCAAATCTTCCACGCTTCTCAGCGTCTCTCTCCCTAGAGACACAGGTGCTCAGTCCTCCACTTTTCCGCCAGTTCTAGGGAGGGGTGGGGACTGAGAAGCATTCCGCTCCTTCATTCCCTTGTAGCTCTGAACCTGGAAAGGAAGGACAGCCTAAATGGTAGACAGGACAGAGAGAGTCTAAGACCCCCAGGGGGTACCCGAACC
The DNA here is from genome assembly GCF_982192425.1 of Myodes glareolus. Classification (NCBI taxonomy): domain Eukaryota; kingdom Metazoa; phylum Chordata; class Mammalia; order Rodentia; family Cricetidae; genus Myodes; species Myodes glareolus. The sequence continues at coordinate 24,383,058 of NC_142040.1, read as the reverse complement.
ACAGATAGCACCTGTCCAATATATATGATGGCTTCTCTATGCCTATGTTTCCTACACATGCACAAAAACCTAACAGTAGCTAAATGGAACTGTTATAACACTAGAAAGTGGGCGACATTCTCTCTCCTCTCTCCCTCTATTTTGTGCTCTGCTCACCTGGTGCTCACGTGGTGTTGTGATGTCTTGCAGTATTTGTGTGATGAGGTGACGTAGGGATGGTGATGTAGCATTAGAGTATTATTGGCCTTCTGACATCCACTTCCCTCTGAAATCTTCCAGTTAGTTTTTTTTTTTTTTTTTTTTAGATCAAATTTAAATGGGTATAACTGAAACCACAGAAAAGAAAATGAAGGATATGGGTTGGGAACCCCCATGAAGCATTCCGTTCAGTCATTAAAAACATCCCCTTCTCTCCATCCCTCCCTTTCTCTCCTTCATTTCTATGGTCAGAGATTTCTGCCCTCACAGGCGCCTTCAGAAAAGGTCAGAGTTTCTGCTGACAGGGCCCCAGCATCCCTGCTTGTCACAGGAGTGACTCAGAGGATTTGGAAAATCAAAAGAAATTCTAAACTGGATAGAATCTTGAAGTTTCTAAGACATGTATGAAATAAAGGGAATTCCCGGAGGGTTACAGAACTTGGCAGGTATGAAACATAAACTTCCTTTCAGTGCTGATTGTGGTTGTACGGTTATCTAACCCCCATTCCTCCTAAGAGGCTTTATTCTCTTCCGTTCTTGGTGAAGCGTTTATTCCTGGGTCAAAGCTGAACTGACAAACTCCAGCGCATCTTAGCAAGCGCACCTTAGCAACCAGCCCACAGCTGCACCTCCCGCTGATCTGAGAGCACAGAAGCAGCAGCCAAGGGTGCTCCCTGCCCCCACCAGGGAGAAAGCACGGCAGGAGCTCAGAGCCTGCAGCTAAAGTGTACACGCAGCATCCTGCTGGCCAGTTTCCGGGCGCTATGCGAACTCTTAGGTCTCAAGACACTTTGCTCTGCAAACGGATCATTGCCGAGGTCAAATGGCGTCCATCATATTGCAGCAACTCAGAAGCTCCACCAGTAATAGAAGTACTCCCGAAACCTAGGCAGGAACTTGAACCACCGCAAACCCCAGGAGCAGGAGGAGGGCAGCACCCGCAGATTCCTTCCCCTTGTTAAAATACAAAAGTTCGCTCTGGATGTTTGAGAGTGATTCCGGCAACTCACAATGTGCCACCATTTCCCCCCAAGTCTACTGCAACTCTGAAAAGCGCTCCGTCGGAAGCTAAAGATTGCGAAGAATAGGCTAGGGAGCTATGCATTTGCTCAGTGGATCTGCGAGGATACCTAAATTCCACAAGCCCAACCGGCCAGGTTGAGCTGGGCTCCAGGCGGCAGGGGTTCCGATGATGAATGAGGGCTTGCAAGTGTTCCCACGAGCTGAATGGCTCACCTGCAGTGATGCTGGGCTCCAAAGGTGGTTGCCTAGTTGTTAGTTGGAGCTGAGGTAAAGCAACAGCAGGACATTGTGGGGGCAAAAAACGCTGCGGAAGCCCGGCTGCTGGATGTTGAATTATGAGCGAACTGTGGGTCACTGGACAGCTTCATTCTTTCTGCTTGTTTTCCTTGTCTCTAAAAGGCCAAATGGGAAAAGCGCCCCGTTCCTGGCGTACAATAAGCGCCATGTAGCTGAACTGTGTTATCTCCTCAGAGGGCTGCTAGGTGACCTTTTAAAGAGGTGGCTATAAATAGCCAAGGGCTGGTCACTGTTTAACAGCCAGCTCTCTGGAGAGAGAGCTCTGGGTACAGTGCTGGCTACTTTTCAGGGTTCAGACATTCCCTTCTTGGCTGATACCAGGCTGCTAATGTGAACGCATCTGCCACTTACTGTTGCGATATGAAATACGTAGGGGAAGAAGTGATCACGACTGGCATTGGAGAGCTGGCATGTGACAGGTGACAACGCACAGGTGCTAAAGGAAAGATGAGATGGGAGAGGCCAGGGGACCGAAGTGGAGACCAGGCCTGAGGAATCACTGAGCGGACAAAACCAATCAGGTTCCTCGGCGACCTGAGCTCCAATTTGCAGACATAGTGGGAAACTGGCTTGAACTAGTTCTCGCCGATGTTCGCATTGAAGAGAAGCAGAACGTGGGACTGAGCAGATGTCTCAGAGGATGAAGGGACTGCCACAGAAGGATGGGGAAAGGAGTCTGTTTCACAGAACCCATGTGAATACCAGTCAAAGATGGCGAGCTACCTGAAATCTCAGCACTTGGGGAGTGGACACAGGGGATCCCTGGTGCAGCCTGGCTGGCTGGACTAGCCGAATCTGCAAGGTTTGGATTCAATATATAAGAGAGGGCTACTGAGGAAGACACTGTTACCAACTCTGGCTCTACAGGCATGAGTACATATGTGCATGCACATTTGCACACACATGTACACACACATATAGGATGCCCACACCACACACATTTGCATGCAAAATGTTTAACAAACCAGAAGCAGTCAATAAATTTATAATTCTATAACTAGGGAATTTTCCAAATAAGCATGCCGTATAACTGTAGCCCACCAATATTTCTTTATTTCTGTTTAGTCTTGTTAGCAGTGGGAGGCCTTTAAACCACTGACTTTTGTGGTTCCATTCTTGGAAGTTTGCTCAGTGTCCTTCCTACAGCCCCCAGCTTTGTGTGTTGGTGCTCACATAGTATCCACGTGGCATGTCCTCATGGGAGCACCACCCTCAGAGTTCAGCCTAGTTGTGGTGATGGCCAGTGTTGGGACAGGGAGAACCAGGCCCTGGAGACAGCCTGCTCTGTCTGGAAGCCCCAAACCTTTGTCCTGTTGGGTCGCGACATTTCCAGAAAGATCAAGGATTGCAGGGCAGAGACAGCAGTTACAGGGCTTGCCTGGGACACTTCTTTGCATACAAACCGGCCCATAATAAGGGGGGATGATAGCGCTTGTGACTAGGTAAACCTGCTGCCTCTTCCTTTAGCGTCTTATTCTACTGTAAGTTCTTGGCTTGAGAAATATGATCCAGCACAGATTTGAAAGTGTAAAATGTAAGGGCAGCGATCCCTTCATCACTCTTGTTACTTAAACACCACTGACTAAGCCTTGGTGACAATAGAGGGCCACCATAAAGCTTCTCTGTCTCACTACACACAAGTGTCCCTCTGGTTTCGGGCATCATTGTCAATGCATCTAAGAAAGGACTGTTGTGTCCTTGCTAAGAGAGAGTCTGTTTACTTGCTTATTCCTTTTCCCCTTCCATTCTGTTTTCCTCGTGACTCCAAGTCTGACCTGAGAGCTTGGCCCCTTTACTGAGTTTATCAAAAATAATTCCCTGAAAACTACATATTTTTTTTCTCTCCCAGGTCCATAAATTCTTAGATTTTGAAGGTGGAGGTATCAGAGGTTTTCTAAATTATATGTACTTAACATCATCCCTGGCTGAAGGAATTTGATTCATTAACTGACAAGCTTATTTGGATTTATATTTGCATAAGATGAAATTCCATTCTGCAGCCTACATGTAGAGTGACCATCTTAACCCACGGCAGGAACAGGCAATGTCAGATGAGGAGGTCCTGGGAGAAACTAGGAGAGACGGTGGTTTTATCTGCAGCTGAACTGGGTGACAGAGTACCCAGATATTTGGTCAGCCATTGTTCAAAGGTTTCTTTTAAAACAATTATTTTAGGGCTGGAGAGATGGCTCAGCGCTTGAGAGCACTGGCTACTCTCTCAGAGGTCTTGAGTTCAGTTCCCAGCACCCACATGGTGGCCCCAAACACCTGTAACTGTAGTCCCATGGGATCAGACGACCTCTTCTGATGTACAGACAGATAGATGTACATGCAGAGTAAACATCCAAATACATAAAGTAAATAAATCTTAAACATTTTATTTTAAATTCCATTTTAGTTTATTGTGTGCATGTATGTGTGTGTGTGTGTGGGAACACATGTATCATAATATGTATCGAGGTCAGAAAGTCCTGTTGTTTTCTCTTTCCACCATATGAATCCTGGGGATCAAACATCAGGATTGGCAGAAGGTGCCTTTACCTGTTAAACCATCTTGCTCTCCCAGTTCTGAGGTCTCTCTGTGTGTGTTTTCGGATGACTTTAACAGTTAACACAAACAGCTGAGTAAAACAATTATCCTGCCTAGGTGGGTAGATGGTCCTCATCCACTCCAGTTAGCTCTGAATAGGGCCAAAGGCTGGCTCTGCCCCAAATAAGAGATAATTCTTCCATTTTTGGCTCCTTTTCAGCTAACATATAGCTTTCCCGCTGCCTTTGAACTTTGTCTTTGATAGGATTTCTATGGCTGTGATAAGACACTATGACCAAAACCAACTTGAGGAGGAGACGGTTTATTTTGCTTACATTTCCACAGTCCATTTCCTGGAAAGAAGGAAGAGTAAGGGAACTCCACGGTAGCCTGGGGGCAGGAGCCTGGGGGCAGGCTCTGAAGCAGAGGCTGTGGAGGAGAGCTGCTTACTGCCTTGCTCCTACGACTTACCCAGCCTGTTCTCTTATTACACCAGCACAGGTGTGACACTGCCTCCCATGGGATGCCCCCACCCACATCAATCACTAATTAAAAAATTGCACCAGATGCCTGCTCACAGGCCAGTCTAGCGGGGGACATTTTCTCAGTTGAGGTTCACTCTTTCCAAATGACTATCTTGAGTTGAATTGACACAAAAGTAGCCAGCACAGACCTTGAACTGAAGCATCAGCTCTTCCTGGGCCTCAAGCCTGTTGGCTTCCAGAGGGACACACCATCACCAGCTATCCTGGGTCTCCATCTTGCTCTGGCAACCTGTTAGTGTTATGGCTATAGAAGCTGATCCGCTATAAGCCCAATCTCACCCCTTACCCCACTCATAATGCACATACTGTGGCTAGTGTGTGTGATGAGGGTCCTGTGGAAGAGCTGAGGAAGCCCCAGTTCTAGCACCCTCCTTGTAGCACTACGTTACTGATGTGTCTGCAGTGATATAGACAAGCTCCTGCGCTGTCAGCCAGTTAAAGGTATAGTAACGGTTCTGTACTCGGTAACAATGTAATTCTTGATAAGGGTAATAAGTGACTGTGCTAAGAGTTTATATAGTTACTGTGCATTATCTTTATTGTTATCTAATTATACTTATTTTTAAAATTGTTTGAAATCCTACACCTGGAAGCCTGAAGCAGGAAGATTGTAAATTCTAGGCCTCCTATGGCTACATAACAGTAGCCTCTCTCGGGATGGAGAGATGGCTCAAAGGTTAAGAGCACTGGCTGCTCTTCCAGAGGTTCTGAGTTCAATTCCCAGCAACCACATGGTGGCTCACAACCATCTGTAATAAGATCTGGTGTCCACTTCTGTACTGCATGATACATGCAGGAAGAACCCTGTATACATAATAAATAAAAATCTTTAAAAAAAAAAACAAACAGTAGCCTGTCTCAAAAAGAAAGAAGGGGAAAATAGAAAAGAAAACTAAAGGAGGGAGGGAGAAAGGGAGGGAGGGAAGGAGGGAGAGAGGGAGGAAAGGAGGGAGGGAGGTTCCCAATCGGGTGAGAGACTGGAGACCATCAAGTTCAGCCCTGGGGCTGAAAAGGATGGCTTTTTGCATGGCACAGAGCATAAACTTGCAGTTCCCTGACCTTGGCCCGAATCCTCAAAAAGACATCGCTGGGCTCTGGGATTGGTGGCTCCTACCTTGCCTCTCCCTCCTCTTAGTTGTTGTCCTTGCCCTCATCCATCCTTGACTTGTTTCTGAGATGGAGATAATACGAAGACCCATCTCTTGAGTCGATGGATTCATGAGAATACAGAGTCCAGCACCTGGTATGTATTATGTGTTAGTAATTATTGTTAACTGTTAGCATTAGTAGTTCTGTTTATTTTGACCTTCATTTGAAGTTTGAATGCCTCGATTCTGTAATTTTATACTAATTGGCCTTTCCTCTAAGCTTGGGGCAGCTGCAGATTTGATAGGCACAAAGTCTATGCTTTACATGGTCTTATAACTCAAAGTCTAGTTGGACCAGCAGTTATATGGCTCTAGAAGCTTATTAAAAACCATAGTATTCAGCCAGGCAGTTGTGGCACATGCCTTTAATCTCAGCACTCAGGAGGCAGAGGTAGGCAGATCTCTGAGTTCAAGACCAGCCTAGTCTATAAGACCAGGACATCTGGGACGACACAGAGAAACCCTATCTTGAAAAACCAAAAACCATACCAAAACATGGAATTCAGGATGCAAGTCAACCATGGGCACATTAATATTTGTCTTGTAATATGACCAAGATGACAAAGGGACAAAGAGTACAGGGTTAGTGTCAGACACCCTATCCCTCTACTGTAATTTAACACTGATCGAGTTCAGCTCCGACCGCCTGTGTTAGTTCCTTTCATGTTGCTGTGATCGTAGCACTGGGAAGAATGACTGAAGGAAGAAAGACTTATTTTGCTTCACAGTTTCGGGTGCTTTTAGTCCATCCTGGAAGGAAAGCCATGGTAGACTGGTTCCACCCTTAGTGGTGGAGACATGAAGCAGAGGCTCCTCCCACCGCATGGACCAGGAAACAGAGGGAGTGGACTAGAACCAGGGCCCAGGTATCATCTCCAAAGTCATGACCCTAGACCTTCTTCCAACAGAGCCTCCACCTCCTAAAGGTTCCATAGCTCTGTCACCAGTTGGGAACCAGGCGCTCAAAATATGCGTCCGTGGGGAGGTATTGTAGGTTCAAACTGTAACACCCGCATAAGAAGAAGCAGAATTATGGAAGGATTCTGAATGGAAGAAGGGAAGAACTGGGCTTGGAGAGGACCTGTGGCTTGGACTCTGGCTCAAACTCTTGGACATTTCATGGCCCTGGCCTTAGACACCTCCTCTTTCCCTGCCTTTTACCCAAGTTCTCAGTCTTCTACTTGGGTCAGTTGGTTCTGGCTAGGATGGAATGAGCCCCATGGAAGATGTTTGGTCAGCTCACCCACTACAAAGATCATGCTCCAGAAAAATATGAGTTCAGAGTTTTGCTCCGAACGTCCGTCTCCAGTGACCATGTCAATCAGGCATGCTGTCTGACTGCAGAGGGTCCAAAGTTAATACAACATGAAACATCAACTTGCCTTGTGGGGAAAACAGAAAAGGGAAACTGAGTCAGAAAGGAGGGACATCTACTTTTAGACAAGAATGGCACCCTTACCAGATTTGGTCACTACACAAGCTGGCTAACACATTTGTGAGCGCACAGTGGAGTTTCTCATTCGGTAAGTCTAAGATTGAAGATCCCCCGGGAATTTGAGTATCCCTTAGAAATATGGTCTCTGTGGGGGACAGACAGCTGCTAGATCTGAAAAATAAACTGTGGATTTCCCAGAAGGCCATATCTGGGAACCACTGAGAATTTGGACCACAGTCATGGGAGGGAACAGAAGTATCTTTATCAGATCCGCTGTTTAGCCTTTGACAAAAAGAATGTATGTTGGTGCAGTCTCAACCACCTCCAGTTTAGGAAAAGGAGTCACATTTATTTTGGTCCCAGGTTATCAGTGGGAACACTGGAGCCGCATCTTTGAAAGCAGTGACCCCACTGACCCTTGGGATGTGTTCAGATATATGCAGTGTTGTCTAAGAGGAACACGGGAAATTGAAGGGATCCCTGGAAAGAAGCCACAGAAGAAGGAGCAGCTCTGGAGACTATGCTCGACAAAGACCCACTTCACCTAGAACACGGAAGCTCCCCCAGAAGGTCCTCAGCAAGGATGGCCACATGGAAAATGTCACATGTAGGTTCTCTTCCCTTGCCGAGGGCCAGACTGTGGACATCGAGTAGAAATTGTGGGGGAGGGGACTTCAGATAAACATAAACAAATATCCCTTAAAAGATAATTTCTGGGGGCTGGAGAGATCGCTCAGTGGTTAAGAGTACTGGCTGCTCTTCCAAAGGACCCGGGTTCAATTCCCAGCATCCACATGGCAGCTCACAACTGTCTGTAACTCCAAGATCTCCCACCCTCACACAGACATACATGCAGGTAAAACACCAATGCACATAAAATAAAAATAAATAAATTATTAAAAAATACTCTCGGACTTGGGATTTCTCCTGCGGAGGGAATGGTCGTGGTAGGGAAACTGTCCTGATAAGTTCAGCTTTTGTGGAGGTTGCTGGAGTAGGAATACCGCCAGACTTTGTGGGGTGAGAGGCGGTGAGGAGTGCTTCTCAAAAGGCAAGAAGTGAACATTTTACACTTTTGTGTGAAAAGAATAAGAGAAGGAGGGAGGGATGAATGGAGGAGAAAAACCCTCAAGAAGTGGGATTGCGGAAGGACAGTTGTGGTGGCACCTCTGCGGCAGAAGGGACGTATTTCAGAGGACAGAAAATGGTCTCCTCACTCATTTGTCAGCGTATAGTTTTGAGTCCCCGGCTGTGCTCGTTAGAAGGACAGTGTAGTAAGCAGAGGAGATGCAGTGATGCCTACGTAGGATGAAGCTTGTAGGAAGCATCATGTGGTAAGACAGAGCCAAGAGAACCAGGGGGCTGATTGCTTGCTCAGAGACCACCCAGGTCTACTGCTGAGCTCCCAGGAAGCTGAACAAGGTTGGTGATTAATCGCTGCAAGTGTCTGTGGTGGGGAAAGAAGGTGAAGTCTCCAGGGCCAAAGCACAACTTCACTATGCTTTGGGATTTTTAGGATTGAGACTCATCTTGCTGGAACAAAGGAGCGCTGCCTACATCTGGCCAATAAAATGTGGCATTGTGCCGGCACACAGCTCAGCGGTGAGTGCTTACGTGGCAGGCTATGCCCCTGGCTTATCCTCAGCACTTTTCCCCAAACAAACAAATAAACAAACAATGAATCCTCTCTCTAGACGGTTCTCAAGTCAAGGTGTGTCAAACACCTGTTGCTGAAGAGAGTTTGTGAGAGGTTAAATTAATTTCATGTTTTCTTTCTTATGACTAGCTTGCTGTAAGATTTACTTGGAGACTATTTCTTAAAATGTAAATTCCCAGTACTCACTTCAGAAATTCTGAATCAGAACTTGTGGAAAATAAAAACCAGAGATTCGTACATTAGAAAAGTTTTCTCGGTGCTCCTAATACAACTGGAAAGCACAGTGCTCCTGATCCCGCTGGAACACAGAGTGCTCCTGGTGCAGCTGGAACACAGAGTGCTCCTGGTACAGTTGGAACACAGTTTGTATTTGGAAGTCAACAAACTGGATGACTTAAGATTTCCTTCAGTTTTGAGAGCTAATGATGACATGATGTGCCAGCTCCTTTATGGCTCAGGAGCCAGAGTTCTGAAAACTTCATTTTATAGGTCATAAGATAAATGGCATTTATTTCTTTCTGCTGTTACAATCACTGCTGCAAATAAATATTATTGGCATTCATTATAAATGTGTATTTGGCACAAGTTCTTAGATTTGGAATTTCAAAGATGTTTTAAACATTACCAATGTACATTTATGTCATTTATTATATATAACACTTCCTAGTCAGGCATATTGGCTCATGTCTATACTCCTAGCATTTGGGAGGCTGATCATAAGTTCCAGGCCCTTGGCCACAAAGAGAGGCCCTATCTCAAAGTTTCTACTCTCCATCCCACATTCTGCTAAAATCCCACTCTTTCTTAGTGTGCAGTGTAGTGACTTTGACAAACAGATGCAGCTGTGTGATGACATAAAGGTTCAGGACCAGAGATCCACTCCAGAAGTTCCCTCACACTCTTCCCTGTCAATCCTTGGAGATGATTTTCACTCATTATTGAGCCTGCAGGCTCTGTTCCTCCCGACCCGAGCTCTTAGTTCACTAGTGAGATTAGGAGACTTTGTTCACTAGGAAGACTAGTGAACCCAGTCTTTCAGGAGTGGGGACAGAGTCCTAGTTAAACTTTCTACTGCTGTGAAGAGACATCATGACCACGACAACTCATACAAAGGAAAGAATTTAGTTGAGGTTCAGTCTATTATCATCATGACAGGGAGCATGGCAGCTTACAGGTAGATGTGGTGGCTGAGAGTCCTACATCTTTGCACTCAACAAGAAGTGGTCTGAAAAATCGCTCTGAGGGAAGCTTGAGCAGAAGAGACCTCAGAGCCTGCCCCCACAGTGACACACTTCCTCCAAGAAGGCTACACTTACTTCAGCAAGGCCACACCTCCTAACGGTGCTGTTCTCTATGGGCTTATGGGGGACAATTACATTCAAACTACCACAGAAGGGTCTCTCTTCCTAGAGAAAGAAATGAACTTTTTCACTGTACCCTGGAGGGCTAGAGAGTTCATCAGAAGAAACTGGATGTGCAGTTCAGTTGTAATCAACCTACCTCGAGAGCTACAATATGACAAGCCCCTTTCAGGTCACCAGTGTGTGCATATCCCAGCTTATGCCAACTCCCTTTAGAGTCTACACAGAAGTCTTAGTTCAGCTGTTGGGAATACTTGAACTTTCTCTGCGGGCACAAACATTTAAAAAGTGTGTGTGTGTGTGTGTGTGTGTGTGTGTGTGTGTGTGTGTGTGTTCAGGTTCCTGTGTTGTTCATGTGTGAGGAGGCAGAGGTGTTTTTCCTCAGGGATGCCACCTACCTTTGAGACAGGGCTCACATTGACCTGTGTTTACAAAGCGTGTATTACTGTGCCAGCGTTTTGATATGGGCTCTGGGGAGTGAAATCAGAAATCAGAAAATCAGAAAAATGCTTTGCTGACTGAACCAGTGGACCATCCTTCCAGGGCCAGTTTGAACTTTAAAGTCTGAAGTCTATGGTGTGGATGTCTGTGTAGGACATCCTTCCCACAGGTGCTTTAAACTGTCCTGTGTTTCAGTTCGAAAGAACAGACTACAGAGAACCAGCAGATGATTCTGGTATATGAGAATCCTGGCAGAAAGAGCTCCAGAGAGGTTTTCTTTAATTTAGGCAGAGCTGTAGTAAGTAATGAAGTCTAGGGCTTAGCTTTGGGCTCAGCTGCCATGCAGAGGAGGTAAGGAAACGTTAGCCATGGCTCTCGCTTCTTGTTCTCCTTCCTTTTCTTATGTTTTGAAACAGGGTTTTTTCTGTGTATCCCTGGCTGTCCTGTGACTCACTTTGTAGACCAGGCTGGCCTCAGATTCAGAGCTCCACCTGCCTCTGTCTCCTGAGTGCTGGAATTAAAGGTGTGCACCACCACTGTCTACCGGCTCTCTCTTCTGGCTGGGTACTGCCAAACAATCACTATCCATGTTGCAAACGTTTCAAACGAAGACACACCAGTCAAAGGTGTCCCACTCTGGTCGTCAGGGTTTGAAGACTATTTTGGGAAAGAAGTAAATAAAAATAGGAGTGATTCGCTTGAAGGGAATCGGAGGTCTCACTAGGGCGGTCACATTTGGGAGTCTTAGCAGAGAAGGTAGGGAAGGTCTGCCTATCAGGGACCAGCGCAGGGAACACTGAAGACAAATTCATTTATTGCCTGTTTCCACCAGGCAGAGTTGTAAAACACCACTGGTCGATGTGAGCAAGGCAGATGGAGTCTCGCAAGGACAAAAACACAGCACCAGTTACTGGCTGATTGCCATATTTGGCAGATTGGAAAGTGGTTCCCAAACCCACCTGAATAAGAAACACCTCCCTGTGGGTCCCTGTGAGATTTGGTTTCTGATTTCCAGGGTGCCAAGAGGCTCTCAGCGGAGAGGGGAAGGGAACGGTCTGACTGCCCGTCTTCCTGTCTGACCTCCCTCTGTATTGATTGACCTGAGTACTTAGTGCCATTTCCCCACTGAGGAAACTGTAATTGCGCTCACTCCGCACTCTGAGTCCACAGCTCTCTCAGACGCAGCGGACTGTCTCACTCCTAACTGGAGATGAACTTCGGGGGAGGCAGCGAGAATCTAATTTATTGGTTTTGCTTTTCCGGTGGCTTTTCTGAGAAGATACATTACTACGATGCAGGATGGCAGTTGCTGACGAGTGATAACAGAGGTGGAAGGAAGAGCAGCCCAGGCTGAGGTGCCGTGGGAGGGGTGTGCGTCTCTCTGTACTGTATCCATCGGTGGTCTGCCCGTTGGGGACTTTAGCTGTTGCCACATATCCGTGTGGTCACTGTCACGTTAAGAGTACTTATGATGACGCTGTGATACTGGGAGGGTGGGGGTGGGAAGAATTGGAGGATCCCCCTCACTCACACGGAGCCTTTAGCATCTCTCCCAGTTGCCTGAAGAGCCTCGGCCTATATAAATATTGTTTCCTGCTATGCTAATGCAGTTCAGGCCCCTTAGCACCTCTTTCAACCCAGAAGGTTGCCCCATCCCGTCTAGAAAGAAGTTCTGAGGATTGGCACAGACACCCCCCCAAGCGCTACGACTTAGAGTAGGTTGCTTATTACAGTTACCAGCTAGATGTGGTTATCGTCCAGTTGGAGGCCGATGGACGCCCGCTGCTCAGTTGAGTTCTCTTTTCATCTCTGTTGCTGTGATAAAACACTCACCAAAAGCAATTTAAGGAAGGAAGTACATTTACTTCAGTTTAGAGGTTACAGTCTATCGCTGAGGGAAGACTGGGCAGGAACTCAGGCAGGAACCGTGAGGAACGCTGCTTGCTGGATTGCTCAGATTCATGTATATATACATATATATATATATATGTATATACACACATATATACATACATATATATATATAAATATATATATCTCCTAGGGACATCTGGCCATGGACTCCACCATGGACTGGATCCTCTTACATCAATTAACAATCAAGACAATCCCCTAGACATTTCTGCAGGCTTGATCTGAGAAATCCTAAGACTCTCTTCTTAGGTGACCCTAGGCTGAGTCAAGTTGATAATTAAAGATAACAAGGTCAGGGGTCATAGAGAAGATGGAGGCCTGTGACCTCATAATTTCCAGCCTAAGACAGTGTGATTGTCTTTCTTCCTAGCTTCAGGCAATCACAGGGAAGGCCTTATGCTGAGTTATAGTTTCCCAAGACTGAAGCATGCTGGGTGACTCAGCCACCCTAGGACAACAGCCCTGGAGCATCGCCTTTTCCACAAACACACTCCACTGCATAGTGTCTGAGATCTGAAGGTTGTTGGTTCCTGCAGCATCACTTGCTCTGTTCTTGCTCGTCCAAGCCGAATCATTCGGTGGAATGACTGCCCACTCTCTGTGAGCTTATCCTGTGGGTATTAGTTGTTGAACTTGAATCCTCAAGAAGAGTAGCCAGTGCTCTTAACCACTGAGCCATCTTTTCAGACCTCAAGAATCTTTGTTAACCCACCTTTCCATAAGCAGGAAATTTTTCTGAGAACGGATTCTGTGGTGGTTTGTTCAGTTTGATCAACCCTAAGTTAGAGGGGGAAAAACTCTTCGGAGACTTTAAGAACCCTCTCCCTCAGGAATAAATTAAAATTTCGTATTCCTGAGTCCTCTCTCTGCTCAGCAGTTGTGTGCATTTCTTTTTTAAACATTTATATATATATATTATATATAAATATAATTATACACACACACACACACACATATATATATTGAGAGAGAGAGAGAGAAACATGAACATGAAGTTGTTGGGTAGGTAGAGAGGATCTGGGAGGAGTTGGGAGAGAAAAAACATCAAAACAGATTTATAAAAATATTTCTAATAATAAAAAATCTAGTTGGGTGATGGTGGCCCATGTCTTTAATCCCAGCACTCAGGAGGCAGAGGAAGAAGGATCTTTGTGAGTTCGAGGCCTAGTCTACAGGGCGAGTTCCAGGACAGCCAAGACTATGCAAAAATAAACCAAAAAGAAAAAAAAATCTGCTGAGGAAAATTTAGTTAGAGAAGTATATATGACCTGACTGATGTTCACTGACCAGTCAAACTTTCCTTAGGGGCCTCCACATAGAAACACTCCCCGCAGAGGCCTAACTGGTTTGTAGTGTAGTTGATGACTTCAGTTTGAGATTCTAGAGCTTTAGAGATTGCCCTTCAGATGTGATGTCACCCTTGAGGATACCAGCTTAACCGTATCCCATAGGACATAGGGACTGTCCTCTGAAATGAAAAGGGGAGAAAGCAGACTGTCACAAAAGCCATGGTGGGTTGCATGCAGGGCCAAGAAGTCCTTGTGGAGAGGTAAGCTGATTTTACGTTCTGAGGAGGGCACTGTTGGCTGTTGGGGTGTCTTCCTGTTAGCTCTCTATAGAACATCCCATATCACCAATCTTCTTCTCTAGTTTTTGGGGTGACGTGGCTGGGGCTGGTGAGGTCACTCACAAAAACACTGTTTCCTGCTTCTGCAGGCTCCCTTACAATTGAGGATAGACAGCTGACCTTACTGTGGTCACATGTGCTGGGGGACTTTGGGGAAAGAGTATCCATTGGTAAGGAAATAGACAAGCAACAAGCATGTGGTGCCAAAGTGCTGGACAAGATTAAATAGAATTCTCCGTGAGACAGCCCTGTCTGTTGGCTATTAAGACCTAAGCACGAGAGGAAGTTGATGTGGGGTTCCCCTGTGTATGTTGTGAATGTTTTATTGCAATTGGTTAACAAAAATGTTGCTTTGGCCTATGGCAGGGCACAATATAGCAAAGTGGGAAATCCAAGCAGAGATAGAGGAGAAAAGAAGGTAGAGTCAGGGACACGCCATGTAGCTGTTGAAGGAGAAAGATGCCAGAACCTTACCAGTAAGCCGCAGCCTTGTGGTGATACACAGATGAATAGAAATGGGTTAATTTAAGATATAAGAGTTGACTAGGAATATGCCTGAGCCATTGCCAAACAGTGTTGTAATTAATAAAGTTTTTATGCGATTATTTGGGTCTGGGTAGCCAGAAAATGAAAGAACAGTTTCTTCTTACAGGAAGTGAATTCGTTACTTGCCTCATCAAACACCTTGACCAAACACCTGGTAAGAGGAAAGATTGCTTTGTTCTGTGGGTTAAGAGGATATGTCCATCACAGGGGAAAGCATGACAGCCAAAGCCATTTGTGGGTGTGGTAGCAGAAACTTGGTAACATCTAGGCAGATAATGAAGCAGGGCAAGGGTGGGGAGCAAGGCCAGCCTACATACTCAAGGCCTGGCCTCCAGTGGCCCACTTCCTCCATTTCCTAAAGGTACCAAAGTGTCTCCCTAAGACATCACCAGCTAGGGACCAAATGTCCAAACATTCAAGACTGTAGGAGACATTCCATGTTCAAGCTATGCTATTCCACCCATGGCGCACATAGACTCATGGACACCTTTTTCTTTTAAATAAACTGATTTATTTATTTTATATCTTGGTTGCAGTCCCCCTGCCTCATCTCCTCCCAGTTTCTCCCCCACTCTCTTCTGTTCCCACCCTCCAATCTATTCCTCCTCTGTTCTGTTCAGGAAAGGGCAGGTCTCCCATGAGCATGAACAAAACAAAGCATATCAAGTTGTAGTAAGACTAAGAACCTCCCCTTGTATTAAGGCTGGACAAGGTATGAAGAGTAGGGTCTGAAAAGCCAGTAAAAGAGTCATAGACAGTCCCTCTTCCCTCTGTGAGAAGTCCCACAAGACACAAAGCTACACAACACTAATGCACATGCAGAGGACCTAGGTCAGGCCCATGCAGGATCCCTGGTTGTTGGTTCAGTCTGTGTGAGCCCTTATGAGCTCAGGTGAGTTGATTCTGTGAATTTTTTTGTGTTGTCCTTGACCCCTCTGACTCCTACAACCCTTTCCCCCAGTCTTCTGCAAGATTCCTGAGTTCTGCCTAATGTTTGGCTGTGGGTCTGCATCTGTCTCCATCAGTTGTTGGATGAAGCCTCTTAGATGACAATTGAACTAGGTACCAATCTGGTCGCAGGAGACGGCCAGTTCAGGCTATGCATCCACCATTGCTAGGAGTCTTAGCTGGGGTCATCCTTGTAGATTCCTTGGAGATTCTCTTGTACCAAGTTTTTACCCGATCCCCAAATGCCCCGCCTCTTTCCAGTAGTCTCTTTCAGTACTCTCCCTCTCTGTGCCCCCCATGACCTGATCCTTCCTGTTCTCATCTCTACCTGCCCTCAGTCCACTCATGAAATCTCTTCTATTTCCCCTTCCCAGAGAGATCTTGGTTCCCACCCCCTCCCCCATCCCTCCTTGTTCTCCAGTCTCTCTGGGTCTATGGATTGTAACATAGTTATCCTTTATTCCACAGTCAATATCCACTTATGAGTGAGTACAAACCATGTTTGAGTATCTGGGTCTGGGTTACCTCACTCAGGATGATTTTTTCTAGTTCTATCTATTTGCCTTCGAATTTTCTAGTGTCCTTGTTTTGAACAGCTGTGTAATACTCCATTGTGCCAATGTGCCACATCTTCTTTATTCATTCCTTGATTGAGGGGCATCTAGGTTGTTTTCAAGTTCTGGCTATTACAAATACAGCTTCTATAAACATAGTTGAGCAAGTGTCCTTGTGGTATGATTGAGCATCCTTTGGGTATATGCTCGAGAGTAATATAGCCAGTCTGTGATAAACTACCAGTGTTCTGAGAAACCACCGTATTGATTTCCATAGTGACTGTACAAATTTGTACTCCTACTAGCAATGGAAGAGTGTTTCCCTTGCTCCACATCCTCTTCAGAATGAGTTGTCGCTTTTGGGTTTTATTTATTTATTTATTTATTTACCTTAGCCACTCTGACAGGTATAAGATAGAATCTCAGAGTCATTTTGATTTGCATTTCCCTTATGGCTAAGGATGTTGAACATCTCTTTGTTTCTCGGCCATTTGAGATTCTTCTGTTGAGAATTCCCTGTTTAGATCTGTGATCTGTATTCCATTTTTAAATTGGATTATTTGGTTTGTTGATATCTTTTTTCTTGAGTTATATATATATACATACATACACACATATGTATATATACATATATACACACACATATATATTTCCATATATATGTATATTTTGGAAATCAGCCCTCTGTTGGATGTGGGTAGTGAAGATCTTTCTCCATTTTGTAGGCTGCCATTAGACTCATGGGCATCTTGTACTACAAAATGTATTCAGTACATCTTTGAAAGTCTCCTTAGCCTATATTTCTAACAAAAAGTATAAAGTCTCCTCTGAGACTCAGTGTGATCTCTTAACTGTGAATGCCCCCAAAGCGAAAAAAACACAACAAAGCAAGCAAGTCACACCCTTCCAGCACACAGTGTCACGGAGTAAATGTTCCCATTTCTAAAGTGAAGAATAAAAGAATAGCAGGGAAGAGGGGACTAAAACAAGGCTGAAGCCCAGTAGGGAAGACACCAAATCTTACCGCTCCATGTCCAGGGCTAGTGACAGCATCATCCTTCCATCTCTGTTGTGGCAATTGTGACCTCCTTCTCCAGCTAGCTCCACTTAGTGCCTGCAACTCTCCTTGGTGAACCTCCCACATCCTGGCACCTCTAATATCTTGGGGTCTCCCTCGCCACTGAAGTTTGACCTTTACGGCTTCAGACAGAGCCTGTTTAGGAGCTCTGTGCCAGGAGTCCAAACCTGACCTGCGACACATTTCCCACCTTTATCAGCTTTCCGGAACCAGGACGCAACCTTCCGCCTCTCCGCATGCTTTCAGAACAAACAGCACTTAGTAAGGCACCAAGTTCCATTGCCAGCTCAAGATGTAACCTGGGCCCTTTGGATCTCATCTGCACAGGTCTGTGTGCCTTCACAGGTGAACTTGAGAAGACACTTCTGTTAGTGGCCCTACCTAAGCAGGGTGCCCTGAAGATGCAGTCTTCTCAGTTACTTGCATTTTCACACCCTTGGAGCCTTGACGTGTGAGGTTTTGCTCTGTTACAATTCCGATGGTGACACTGCAGGGTATATAGGGGCTTCTTTGGTGTGTAGCTCTGAAGTCTCCCACATTCTCTCTAAACTGTTCTTAAAGTCCATGACCTGCTTGGTCAGCAATGGCCCCATTTCTTGGTACCAATCTTCTATCTTATTTACTATGATATCTGTGACCAAATATATGATAAAACACAACTTCATGGAAGAAAGATTTATCTGGGCTCATGGTTTAAGGGGATACAGTCATCTTGCTAGGAAAGGCAAGGTAGCAGGAGGAGCTCATGGCTGTTGCAGCAGAAATCTGATCCATCTAGGCAGATTAGGAAGCGGAAGAGGGCGCAGGAAGCAAGGATGAGTTATAAACCTCAAGGCCCCTCTAGTTACCCGTTTCCTCAGCTAAGTCCTTCCTCCTAAAGGTTTCACAACCTCCTCAGGCACTACCACCAGACAGGGGAAAAAATGTTCACACACATGAGGTTCACAGAAAATTTCATACTCAAACCATAATAAAGGTTTTTCCAGATGTAGATTAAGATTCCCTTCTCTGACTTCTGTCTCTAGTCAAAATGAGACAAGAGGTACTTCTTTGTTAAAATAAACATAAGCTAACAAATACAGGAAATGATAGTTGGTTTTTTTTTTTTAAAGATACCAAGACATCAGATAGTGAAGAACAGTGATACCAAGAAGCTGTGTGGAAAAAAGATGCTCACCCTGTATGGCTGAAGTTTCCAAGTCAGAGCCCAGTGACATACTGAAGTTCTTCATTAGAGATGGTGATTATTATTAGTGAATCATTAAAGATGATTAGGGGTAGAGAGATGGTTTCCAGGGCAGAAGAAGCACTGGAGAGGAAGCTGCTGTACTAAAAGAACAGCAGAAAGCTGCAGCGGCTCTCCTTGGGTTTCCGCCAACCAGCAAGGCATGTTTGCAAAGCACCAGAGGCCAGGAAGAGTCTTCCAGATGGACCACAGTATGCTGTTTGATCGCAGCAGAATCAAAATAGAAATTAATATCAGAAAGCTCTGGAAATTCACCCAAGTATATGGGAACTAAATACCCATAATAAAAGAATTTTAAAAATTGAAAGTAATTTAAACAACAACAGCATACACACAGAGGAAGAGAGAGATACAAGGACATATTGAATGTTGTATAATATCACATAAACATTATCCACAAGAAATTCATAACACTAAACATACAATTTACCAAAAAATAAGCTTTTGAAGTAAATATCTCAGTTTCTATTGGGTCTCAAAGTGCAGTACCCCCAAAATATGATATGGGCAGTGTGACTATATTACTCCTGAACACACTTCTTTAATAAAGGGTGAACAGATAATTTTGAAAAACTGAGGACCCCAGTACCTCTGAAACGCTGTCCCTCTGTAAAAGAAATACACTCATAAAGGAAGACTACACTGCGTGTGTTCTGCCACCAGAGATAGCTTTTGTTCACCAAGCATTTCCTTCTTTCTTCCTACAGCTCATTTCTATCGTCCCCAGAAGTTCCCAGCTCTTCTTTTTTTCAGTAGCTCAAAATGGTGATATAAGCTTCAATCATCCGCCCTTTCTTTTGGCCTCATAATTTTGTAGAACTACTGTGCATACATTCATAGCTTATGTTTTTCTTGTTATTTTATGTCAGTTTAATTCCTACTCCAGCTAAAAGAACCCGAGGCTGCACCCAATCAAAAGACTTTTTTTTCTCTTCCTAATTTATAGTGTTAACTGTTTTTTTCCCACAGCCTGGTCTCTGTCTAATGACTAACTACACTGGCCCTCTCCCCCGCTAAATTATGAGAAAGGCTTTAATGTAAATGGCTGTGATGGAAACCGGCCCCACACAAACCAAACACAAACTTCGGCACAGATATGGTTTCTTAGAGTCACTGGTTTGGGATGACTCCGTGTCCTCCAGACCAAGAGAAGAGCCTGTGTTCCAGAAGTGGCCATGCCTGAAGACTAGTGAATCACCCTGGTGCCCACCTGCCTGAGACTAAGACAACCTTTCCACCAAAGCTGTTATATAAAACTCACTGACGCTAGAAGACAAGTTGTGATGGCCACCCTTGGTTATCAACGTGACTACACTTGGAATTAACAAAACCCCAAGCAGTTGGGTACACCTGTGAGAGAGTTTTTTCTTAATTATATCATTTGAAGTATGAAGACCAGATCATTTCTTGCATTTCTTTATTGTTTTTATTGATCTATACATTTTTCTCCACTCCCCTGCCTCCTCCCCTTTCCCCTTCTACTTTCTCCTGTGATCCTTATGCTCCCAGTTTACTAAGGAGATCTTGTCCTTTTCACCTTCCTGTGTAGATCCATGTATGCCTCTCTTAGGGTCCTCTTTGTTGTCTAGGTTCTCTGGGGTTGTATCCTGTAGGCTGGTTTTTCTTTGCTTTATGAAGATCAGATCTTTTGAGGTGGGAAGCTCCACCCTTAATCTTGGCCACACCTTCTGCTGTCAGCCCATATAATAGACATGCAAGAAGGAAGCTGTCTCTATCTGCTTGCTCATGCTCTGTCTAGCAAGTCCATTCCTTCACTGGTGTTAGAGCCTACTTCTGTAGGATCCAGGTGTATGCCGAGACATTCAGCCTCACAGATTGAACAACTACTGGAGTTTTTTAGACCTTCTCTTGGTAGACATCCATTGTTAGACTAGCCGGACTACAGTTGGTAAGCCATTCTAATAATTCCCATATATATAAAGGTAGGGTCTCTCTATATGGCTGTTCTGAAGTCACTGTGTAGACTTCAAACTCACAGAGATCTGCCCACCTCTGTCCTGTAAATGCTGGGATTAAAGGTATGCAGTATGTGTAGAGCTTAAACTTGACAAATTGATTCTAAAACACACTATAATACAAAAGACTATGAATAGTTAATCAAACTTTGGTAAAAGTTTGACTTAATTTATTTTGAGGCTTATACGGCTACAACTAGAACAGGAAAATATTAATAAAGCTGGACAAATGGAACTATTTGAAAGGAAGGAGAATCTCAGTGTGCACTGACAATTGCTTTCCCATGAAAATACAAAAGAAATTCAACTGAAAAAGCAGTTTTTCTCCAGGATGGTGGTGGTGCACACCTTTAATCCCAGCACTCAGACGCAGAGGCAGGCAGATCTCTGTGAGTTCAAGGCCAACCTGGTCTACAGAGCTAGTTCCAGGATGGCCAGGGATACACAGAGAAACCCTGTCTCAAAAAAAAAAAAAAAACAAAAAAAAAACAAAAGAAACAAACCAAAGCAGGGTAGTTTTTCTAACAAAAAGTACTGCATATTTGTTGCAATGAGGGCCAGGCCACTTGTTCATCCCGGCTGCCTGGCTAGCTTAGCCCTGAAATAACCACACAGGAACTGTATTAATTAAAACACTATATGGCCCATTAGCTCTAGCTTCTTATTGACTAACTCTTATATTAATTTAGCCAATTTTCATTAATCAATATATTGCCACGTGGCAGTGGCTTACTGGCAAAGCATGTCTATCTTCGGCGGTGGATCCGTGGTGTCTCTCTGACTCTTCCCTTCTCCCAGCATTCAGTTCTGTCTTCTCCATCTACCTAAGTTCTGCCCTATCAACAGGCCAAGGCAGTTTCTTTATTCATTAATCAAGAAAAGCAACACACAGAGAGGACTCGCACATCACATATCCATGTTTAAAAAAAGAAAAAAGGAAGGGGGTGGGCCCTGTAAAAATGGCTCAATGGTTAAGAGTGTGCTGTGCAGTCATGAGAACCGGTGTTTAGATCCTAGCACAGACATAAGCTGGTGTTTCACACGCACCTCTAATCCAGCCCCAGGGCAGGGGTGGCAATAGAAAGATGATTGGAGCTTGCTGACTTTTAGCCTAGCTGAGAAAACTCAGTCCCCAGGTTCAAAGAGCGACTTGCCTCAAAGGAGTATGTAGAGAGTGACAGAGGAGGACCCCGGATGCCCTATTTGACCCCACTACGCATATACAAATGCATGCACGCCACACATGCTCGTATACTCACACAGACACACATCAATAAAGAAATGGGAGGCTGATTCATACCACACCCCATCTACAAAATCGACAGATAAAAATGTGGAGTCTAAAATTCTAAAACTTCTAAGGAAAGATGTAGAGATCTTGTAATTTGCATCACAAGATTTCTTAGCCACAACACTATAAGCATGGTGCTTAAAGGAAGAGACTGACAAACTGGCCCTTTCAAACCCTTGTTTTGAGGGTTTGGGATGTAGCTCAGTGGTAGAGTAATTGCCTAGTAAGTACAAGGCCCTTGGTTTGGTCCTCAACTCAACAACAACAACAACAATAATAAATAACAATAAACAAATAAATTCCCCTTTTGAAAGGTACAGTCAAAACACAACCATAAATTAGGAAGCATTATTGCAAATCATATGTCTGATATTATAATTTATGACTCTTAAAACTTGATAGCAATAGACAACAATCAAATACAAATAAGACATTAAAATGTGGGCAAAGTTTTGGGTAGTCACTTTTCTGAGAAAGTGTGCAATGCACAGTTTTAGAATGACTAGAGAGAAAATGTTGGCAAGGATGTAGAACCAGAATTCTAAAGTAGCTGCTGGGGGGATGGAAAATGATGGAATCAGTTCAGGGGGTGTTGTGTAATCCAGGCATCCTCCTCCTAGATACCAAGAAGGAGAAAAGGGATTCTGTGCCCTGACTTTTACCCACATCTATAGCAGTGAAAGACAAGATGCTCCAAACACTCTCCAGTAAAGATACTAGTTACCTCTCTTGCTGCGATCAAACACTGTGACCAAAGGGGACTTGTTGTGGAATATTGCTTTAACCTGTGTGAATATATGTTGTTATGATTGGTTTAACAAACAAGCTCACTGACCAATAGCTGAACAGGATGAAGTTAGGTGGGAAAGTCAAACTAAGAATGAAAGGATGAGGAAGGACGGAGCAGAGAGTCGGCAATCAGATGCAGAGGGAGCAGGAGATGAATGTGCCATATTGAAAGAAGTTGCTACCATGTGGCAGAGAGTAAACAAGGAATATGGGTTAATTTAAAATGTAGGAGCTAGTTAGTAACAAGCCTGAGCTACTGGTTGAACATTTATAAGCATAAACTTTAGGGTGGTAATTTGGAAGTGGCTGGTGGGACGGGAAAACTTCGTCTACAGCAACTTATGGGAGAGTTTACTTTGGTTAAGGATTCCAGAAGTGACAAGAAAGTCATTTATGGGAGCTATCGGGCCCACGGAGCAGAAAGTTGAGAGATTACATCTTCATCTGCAAACCGGAAGCAGAGCGAGCGAAATGGGCGTGGGTGGTGACATCTTCATTTATCAAGGCTCCCTTTCATAAATGTTCATAGGCTCCCCAAACAGCACCCCAATCTGGAGACCAATGCTTAAATACATGAGCGGATGGGGGACATTCTCATTCAAACCACCACAATAAGTGAATGAACAGATTGCAATATATCCAAAGAACAAAACAGTCTACAAAGCAACCCATTGATACATACCACAATGCAGATAAAGCTTAACTATGTTGAATGAAGCAGCCAGACAGACTGGAGTACACCCTGTTCATCCCAGTTACCTAAAATCCTAGAAAATCTGAACTGCTCATATACCCGGTTCCTGATTTTCCTTGGTTTGGTATAGGCTGTTCCTCACCCCCACAACTTTATGGCGGTACAAAAGAGGTGTGAACTGGCCAAGCTGCCACTCAGACACACGTCGCAAGATGACCAGTGGAGCTGCAGAGCATGGGTTGCTAACAGTGAGTTCAGCGGTTAGGTATAGTGAAAAATTATTGTCTTGCAACAGGCTTAAGTTGAGGCAGGCCTGCAGTAACGAAAGGCAGGCTCATGGTTGCCTAGGAAGTATAAGGAAAGACGGGAGACTAAAAGGGACCATGAGGGGTTTTTACTATCTCTACTATTATGTTGTTTTCATGCTTATATAAAGGGTCAAAAATTATCAAATTGTACACTTCAACCATGTGAAGTTGATTATCTGCCAATTATACCTTTAAAAAACTTTTAACGTCTGTAGCCATGTTGATGTCATAGGCAGTGCTGCTGCCGGGGACCTCGTCAGGGTCCATGGTCCTGTTGCAGATGGGTCTCATGTTGATGTCTGTGTCCCGTGTTGCCATCTAAGGCCTTGTGGGTGTTCGTGGCCTTTGCTGCGGTCTGAAGTCATGTTGAAATCTATGGTCAGGCTGTGGCTTGTGTTGGCCCAGAAGCCATATTGACATCCTTGCCCTGTGCTGTGGCAGAGGGCCGTGGTGATGTCTACGGTCAGCATTGACACCGGGGACCATGCTGAGGTCTGTGGTATGTGCTGACTCCAGAGTGGAAGACCGTGGTCCGTGCTCCCCTTGATTGCAAAGGGTAAGGAAGCTACTTTTACATTGTGTTGGTGAGTGCAGACTCACAGTTGAAATAGAGGGACATAGAAGGCGTCTCAAAAAAAGAGTAATAGCCTAGACAGAAAGTCATTCAAGAGAACTCTTAAAAATTGTGATGGGGGAAGGCGGGGGGGGGGGCAAAAGAGGGGTGGAGAACTGTGGATGGAATGTAAAATAAAATTTAAAAAATAAAATAAATTGTGATAAGGATGCTGAAGTGTAGCCCTCCACAACTGATGACTTCTAGGGAGGTGGGGGTGGGGTGGGAGTGGGGTGGGGTGGGGAAGGACTGAATTTTCTTCAAGGGGTGGCCACTGGGAATCTGACCACACTCCAGTGAGTATATGGGCAACACAAATTGGATTCTTTTTTCTCTTTCTTTCTTTCTTTCCTTTTCTTTTTTTTTTTTAGTGGGGTGGGGAGGTCATAAGGGAGGGGAGGTGGGTGGACTGGGAACATTGGGAAGTGAGTGTGATTGGGGTTTAATATGTGAGATTCCCATAAAATTAATAAAAAGTTGTGTTGGAAAAAAGCTACCTAAAAAAGACGAAGAATTTATTATCCCTGGCATGGTTGAGTCAATAAATCAATGGCATAGCTAGCTCCAAATCCTTTAATTATGAAGAAATACTCAATAGTAAAGTCATAGGGAGTCATTTTTTTCTGTTGCTTAAAGCTGAAAGCATAAGCTTCTGCTAGGTATGATATCTTGCTCACATACCAAAAAACATAGAATGTTAAAATTTGGCATCCAAAATCTTCTTCATGGATCTGTGACCCATTTAAATAAACACTACATTTACTCATTTGCACATGTGTGTGGACGCACGTGCATGCTTGCTACAGCACCTGTGAGAAGGTCAGAGGACAGCCTGTGGGAGTCCGCTCTCTTCATCTACCGCGTGGGTCCTGGGGCTCACACTCGGGTGTTGAACCTTGGAAGCATGAGCTGTCACCTGCTGAGCCATCTGGCCAGCTCTCTTATAATGGAAACTCCATGCCCGTGAACTTCTGTGTTCTACAGATAAAGAGGCAGAAACCTAGAGAAATAGAAGGGCTCGCCCAGGGTACACAGTCCCAAAGCCTCAGAGTCCTCATTCTTAAAGCTGAGTACTTTCCAGTGTGTGTCCCTGAGGTGTGTGTATGTGTGTGTGTTTTTAATCAGTTTTTCATTTCTAACTTTTATTTCTTTCAGATAGCAGAGAGAACACAGGCAGAGTGGAACTTAATGCGTACGAGTGGAAATACCTACAGAGCCTCTCTCATGTTTTATGAATGAGATAGAAGAGCTGAAGAGTAGCTAGGAGATGGGTATTTTCTCTCAGAGTCACAAAGCCAACACCAAGCACTGTTCTCCCGAAACAAAGAAGACTGACCCTATTTGCCGTAAATAATGCTCAGATGTATGACTTATTTAATATACGCACATCAACTTCAACCAGTCTCTCTCTCTCTTTCTCTCTCTCTGCATGTGGGCATGCCTGGAATAGCAACCTTACAGCTTCCCTGGCGCGTACTAAAAATGAAATGCTGAATTTGTTTTAGGTTAGGCTTACTCATGAGGAACTGTAAGGTTCTTTTTATTTCCACGATGTTCCCGACTTTGAGCAGCAGCCAAGCACTGAAAATTCTAGCTGAGGCACTAAACGAAAGTTAATATCACTGAGCCAGGGCAGTGGACGCTTTCCCAGTTCCATGTGCTATTAATATCCCATGTGTCAAACAAAGGTTAGGGATTCTGAAGGAAAAAAATGTCACGGATGCTAGCTAATGCAGGGCAGGAAGACGTGATTCAGGATCATTGCAAGAGCAACAGCCTGTTACAACGCACCTTGCACCTTGCGGGAGAAGAGAGAGGTTGAGTTTGATATGAGCCAGTAGGAATTGCGACCAAGGAGCAAGGTGGGTGCTGGTGGATGGGAGATTACTAAGAGGAAACATTAGGGGTAGGTGGGGAACTCTAGCAAAACTGACCTAACAGATTCTTGATGAAGACAGATGTCTCCTCATGAAGAGATGAGGAAACGGATCCCATATGGATGGCGATCAAATGTTGGGAGGGAGTTTTATTTTACTCACTTACTTGGGCTCTTACGAACCCTGGATCTTTCCAAGAAATGCTCAGCTTGGTTGGGAGTTTTATAAACTTGATGATAATTTGACAAAGCCTCTGTCGGAGCCCGTCAGTAAGTGAGATCCTCAAAAATACCCGGAAGCCCATGGGGAGCTGGAAGTCCGTCGGGAGCAGGGCATACAGATTAACGCCTGTCTGGATGCTTCTTGGCCACCCAAAGGCCAGTCTGTGGACAGACTGACCCTTCTCTGGATGTCTCTTGGCCACCTGAAGGCCAGTCTGTGGAAGAGGACTGTACCTGCCTTCATGTTTTGTTCCATGAATGTTCATCAAGATTACACTGATTTCACAGAGGAAAAGAGGAAAGTCAGACACCACACTGGAGCCTAGAGGGACTGGTTGTTCTGCAAGCTTATTCTCTATCCTCTGTCCTAATCGCGACCCCTGAGAAAGGGTCACAACCCACCTCAGTATTTTATCAGGACACTATTTGTGTCAACCACCCACCCTTTCTTTGAATTTCCAACTTTGCATTACTTCTATGCACATGTGGACGTTAACACACTGTTATCCTTTGCTCTCGCTAATCTTTCTATGGTTGTTTATTTTGGTAGACCCCTTCCCGTGCTTTAATTAGTACATTATGTTTACTGTAGGAATAGGACGTAAGCATCTGCCGCTGAGCATCTCATCCCACCCGTGCCCTCAGCGGCAGGGATAGCCTGATGTTGGTTCTGGTGTGAGCACCGGGGCAAAGGTTCCACATCAGGGTAGTATGGGTTTAGGTTTCTGTTTTAATGTTTTAGAGATCAGGTGTCGACATACATGCTGGTCAGAATGTCAGACAGCACGAAGAAGTCAAATTCTCTGTTTTAAATATGGCGGGGTCGATGACAGGGATTCATTAAGATACAGCATCTCCCCTTCACTCACTGGCCAGCTCTGAGAATTCGAAAATTGATGACCATTTAATTACATTTAGGGTTTCTCAGGCTCCAACACTGTGTTGCTGTCTGTCTAATTACAGCAGCGGTAACCGAAGGCCGCTTTCCTTGGCTGGCTTCACAGGCTTATCTTGTGTATTAAATTCCAAGGGCTGCCACAAGGAAGGGAGCCTCACAAACTGGATAGCTCAAGACCAAAGAAATGTATTCTTTCATTGCCTTAGAGAACAGAAATCTGCAGTCAAAGCACCAGAAGGGCCAGGCTCCCCCTGAGAATCTGGGTAGTATCCTTCCTTCTTCAAGACTCCAGAACAATAACTAAATCTATTTACAATGACCCTGTTTAACTAAATCTTAACTAAATCTAAATGACCCTGCTTGGCTAAATCTTAACTAAATCTATTCACAATGACCCTGTTTCCAAATGAGTTCACATTCTGAATTACCAGGGGATGCAATTTTGAGCTATCATTTCTGGGAACACAATTCACCCCACCATAACTGCAAGCAGTCTGTTTCATGCAATGCATGAGCAGTGTGTCGCAACCGACCAGAGCCAGCTGCGCCAAGCTCGCCTACAGTAATCAGCCTAGACGGCTCTGTACTTTTTCTGGCTCTAGAATTTGTCTTAACCAGTCAAGGAGGAGGAGCACTCCAGAACCTTAAAAAGGCCTGAAGATCAACTATATTTATTGTTTGTTTTGACTGAGGACTTAAGCAAAACAATACGTGAGCTACAAGTGTCAGGTGTCAGAAGTTGGCATAAGGCACAAGGAATTATTTTCTGGTCTGATGTACCCAAGAAGAGGATGCTAGAATTTACTCAATCCTACCTAACTATATTCATGTCAGAAATGGTCACTGCCTCCTAGACACTACCAGGGAAGGACGTGGCTGCACAGAACCAGACCTTCCAATTCCTTCTGATTGCTGTGTCAGAATTAACATTTTTACTTGTTTTTGGGATATAATATTAAAATCATAATGGTTTTGATATGAAGTGTTCTCCAAGACTCATGTGTTAAAGGCTTAGCTCCTACCTGGTAGGGTCAGTTGTTGAGAGGTGATTTGGATTGTGACCAATGAATTAATCCACTGATGGATTAAAACGACTTGTCTGTTAGTAGGTTGCAGGAACCGTGGAAGATGGGGGGAAGTAGGTCACTAAGGGTGTGGGGGCGGTTTTCTTCTTTTTAGGTTTATTTATTTCATATGCACGAATATTTTGCCTACATGTATGTTTGTGCACCAACATACATGTGTGTGCTTGGTGCCTAAGAGGTCAGAAAAGGGTTGTAGAATCTCATGGAATTTGGGTTAGAGATAGTTGTGAACCACCATATGGGTGCTGGGAATCAAACCCTGGTCATCTGGAAAAAATAGCTAGGACTTTTAACCGCTGAGCCATCTCTCCAGCCCCAGATTGGTTTTCTTCAAAGGGTGTATCTTGTGCCAGCCCCTTGGCCTCTCTGTAAGGTAAATGGCTCTGTTTACCCATGCGCTTCTTCTGTGGTTCTCTGTCTCACCACAGGCCTAGACATAATGGAGCCAACTGGCCATGCAATGGAACTTCTGAAAACCATGGCAAAAATAGCTCTCTCTCTCTCGGGTATTTTTCACAGAAGAAACTATTTGTTTTTAACAAACATTGGTGTAAATTTCATAGTTTGGAACTTATTTGGACTACTTGTTGGGGGAGGTGGCGAGCAACCAGAGTGGTGACTTGTACCACCCTGAATCACCAGCAAAGTACAGAATAATCAACCTCCAAGGGTGCCTTCCAGAAGGGATCAAAAGAACTGTAGCTGGCCTGCTGTATCTGTGGTTTCTTTCTTCTTGGATTCAACCAACCACAGTTAAAAAATATGTTCTAAAAATGGCATCTGTATATAATAGACATTTTTATAATTATATTCTAAATAATACAATGTAGCAACTATTTAAATACATCTACATTGTATTTTATATAAGTAATCTATAAATTATTTAAAGCATCTAAGATGATATCTGCCATTAAAATTTAAATATTATACCATTTTATGTAAGGGACTTGAATATATACAGAGTTTTCTGTCTCTGGGGGTGGCTGGAATCAATCTTCCACAGATAAGAGGAAAGAATATAGGAAAATAAGTAGTAAGAGGTGGAGATGCCTAGCATGGATGCTGGGTTCCATCCCCAGCATTACTTAAAATAACCCTTTAAAACAACAACAGCAACTAAAAGCCAAACACATGGTGAAAAGGTTTGCCGATGGGTAGTAGAAGGTCTTTGGGAAGCAGCGTTTCTCAGTCTTATACTCATTTGTTTTTATTCATAAATTACTTTGATTTAAAATTTAAGATATATTAAAGAGAAAAAGGTCTAGAAATTTAGAATCACAAACATCAAACCTTATTTCCCACAGGATACAATATAACTATCCTACATGCTCTGGTTCCATTGGGCTCCGACAACATGGGGTCATCCTACGTCCACAGCACCATCTTTCCGCCCTGTAGATCGGGACCAGTGGCTGGTATATGCTAGGGATGCTGGAGCTGTTGAGGTCTGGGGAGCTGTGTGTGAATCTGGGGAACTGTATTGCAAGGCCAATTAGCCATTGACAGGTAAGAACATAGCCGTCCAGGATCACGGGGAACTCTCAGTAACAAGTCTGAGGATTTTCTTAATAAGAAGGCATACTTCAGAAATACAATTACATTTAGAGGCTACTTGCCACAGAGGAATCAAGACATATAAGAGCCTTGTAGAGTCCTGAGAAATATTTCATTCAGACAAGACTCTGGGTAGTTAATGACTTCCTTGAGGAGTTTCCAAAGCTCAGCGAATGTATTCTTTAAAGATTATTCAATACTTCCAGCTTTGCAGGCTGTCTCTGGAAGCTATTGACTGTGACCCCTGATATCTATCTCAGGCTGGGCACAGATGCTATGTCCTGAACAAGTACGGTTTCCACAGAAGCTTTTCTGGATCCTGTGTACACAGGATTGGGAGCTGACAGCCAGAGCTCTTACACCCTACATAAAGAAATTCTCCTCTCAACACCCTGTCTAGAACTTTCTTCAGTTTGCAATACTTTCAGAAATATTTAGTTTCAAAAGTTTTTTGTGTATGTATGTGTGTATGCCTGAGTGTATGTGTGTGTACCATGTGTGTGCAGTGGCCACAGAGGCCAGAAGAGAGCATCAAATCCCCTGTAATTGGGGTTAGAGCCAGTTGTGAGCCACCACATCGGTGCTGGGAACTGAACCCAATTCTCTGGTAGAGAGGATGCCCTCTTCATCGTTGAACCATCAATCTATTCCTCCTCTATTTTATAATTTTTTAAATCATACCTTCAGACTTGGAGGTAAGAATCCATCAGGTTCTAAATAGCACCATTTGGGTTAGAGAAAGAAAAATATCTTAAAACCCATATAGTAGATCAGCCTCTGGGATCACCCTGTGGAAATTTATCTAGGGGGGTTTCTCATACCTGTGTCTTTTCAGAGAATAGGATTTCTTCTCTCCCTCTGCCCCTCCCTCCCTCTCCCCCTCCCTCCCTCCCTCTCTTCCTTCCTCCCTCCCTCCTGTCTTGGCCACAGTCTCTGTATTCCCAGTCATCACCACCACATCTTCTTTGTCTTTACTGTAGATTAGTGGTTCTCAACCTGTGGGGTGCAACCCCACTGGTGGTTGAATGACCCTTCACAGGGATCACCTAAGATCATCTAAAAAACACAGATATTTGTATTATGATTCATAACAGTAGCAAAACTACAATTACGAAGTAGCAACAAAATGATTTTACGGTTTGGGAAACCACAAAAGGAGGAACCGTGTTAAAGGGTCACAGCACTAGGAAGGTTGAGAGTCACTGCTGTAGATGCTATACACGATGGTACCCAGCCCTTAGGAGACACTTAGATGGGCACATGGTGGTACCCAGCATTCCTTTGCAAGGCATTTGCTGCACGTAGGAGGAGAAGGACACCCTGGAGGAGCATCACTGTGTGGAACTGTGCCGTGCCGCAAGTGGCACTAGCAGAGACAGACCCAGTAGTCTCCATCTGTACTTACCAGAACGTCTGCGCCTGCACTTGCAAAAACGCTTCTCAGCCTGTCCTTCACCCTCACAGAGCATAAGTACGGCTTCGAGGTGATAAATTAAAGTGCTTCCCTTATCCCCTTAGAATCACAAGAGCCCATGTTCAAAGCAGGCAAGTGTTCCGAGTCGGGGTTTATGGCTAGATTACTCAGGGATGGTAATTGCTCTTCCTAAATTCCCAGGAGTCTCAGAATTGATTCCACAAGCCTGCTTGCCAGGGATTTTATCCCGGGATCACCCAGGATATGTTTTTGAAGCACTTACTTGCTTTTAGAAATTCACATCATATTGATCCAGAGACCTGGCCTCTTGCATATATGTCCAACTCCATAAGAGGCATAAATCCGAGGGAGAAGCAGATGGTTCATATGCTTATAAAGTGAGCCATAAGGGAAGTTTGTTCATTAAAAGCATATGTTTTAATGCCTCCTATCTTCTCAGTGATTGGACTCAGGAACTAGCAGAACAACAGTAACAGCTGTGAATCTAAACTTTATCCTAACGATGTTTAGGCTGTGCCGTGAGGAATGCAGGCTCACACGAAGTAGCAAAGAAGCAGAGTTCAAGGTGATGGGAGGGATGAGGGGAGACAGAGTGGACCAAGGAGGTTGAGGCCGTCAGAAGTGGGGGAGGGCTGCGGAGTCAGACAGTGGTCAGGGAAGGCTGCTGGGATGAATGGCGTTTGAGCTGAGACTTAAGTAAGTGGAGGAAGAAATCATGTGGCTGTGAAGGAACACATGGATGTGAACATGGATTGCTTTGGAAAGAAACAGTGACACAAATGCCCTTGGCACATGTCTCTCTCAACTGTGCCCTCAAGAGTTTGACTATATGAAGGTCACCAAGTGAGAGACATGGACGTGCTAATGTCACTTCCCTGAGACTCATACATTACCTAAGCTCCTGGAAGGTTAGCCACTCTGGGACACACAGGAACATGGCTCCAGTCATTTTTATTGGGATTTTCATAAGAAAGGCAAAGGAAGATTCCAGTGTGGCACCACACATCTGTCATTCTAACACTCAGGAGACTGAGGAACAAGAATCTGAGTTTTAAAACAGCTGGTTTATATAGTGAGTTCAAGGTCACTGGGCTACATAGCAAAATTCTGCCCCTCTAAACCCCACCAAAAATAATCTCAAGGCAGAGCAGGGCAATGACTTAGGAGTGGCTACCTAGTACTCGCACTAGGTGGTTTAGGGTGAGGAGGATATTTTAGTTAGATGAGATGGTTCACAGTGTGTATGCTAGCCAGCTTGTCATTACTGTAAGGAAGTACCAGAGACAATCACCTTAGAAAGAGAGGAAAGCTTCAGTTTCAGAGGTTTCAATCCAGGATCAACTGGACTTACTGCTTCTGGACCTGTGGGGAGGCAGTGGATCATGGTGGGGAACTTGTGGTAGACCTTGTGAACAGGAAGTGAGCAAAGAGAGGAAGAGGAGGGGCTAGTGTCCCAATAGCCCTTAGAAAGACATGTTTCCAATGAGCAAGAATACTTCCCACCATGCCCCGTTAAAAGCTTCTATCACCTGCCTATAGCACTAAACTGGGGTCAGGTGACTAAGTTTGTTTTTCTTCCTCTTTTCTTTTGTACAGGAGATTAAACCCAGGGCATATCAGGCAAGTACTATAGTACCAGGGAATCTAGTTTTCAGGGGAATTGGAAGCTGTTTTGCCCATTAGTTTGGCCCAGTGGTTGGTAGATGCCTAATAGACCAATATAGACTCTATGGCTATGCAGAACTCAATCATCTACAATACTGCAGTTCATACTACAATTCCCTCTGTGGAAAGCTGATATACTAGGGAAAGAGAGTTAGACTTGTCTGCTCACTAGACCAAATCATCAAGTACAAGGACTAGCGTGGCACTCACATAGTGACCTCCCCATCCCTTGTATGTAGTTTAAAGTCCTACCTGCTCCCCACCTTCTGCTGTGCTCCATCACCATGACAAATTGTACACCTCATTGTAACAGGAGGAGCGAG
Source organism: Myodes glareolus (assembly GCF_982192425.1). NCBI lineage: Eukaryota > Metazoa > Chordata > Mammalia > Rodentia > Cricetidae > Myodes > Myodes glareolus. The sequence continues at coordinate 24,349,781 of NC_142040.1, read as the reverse complement.
AAGGCCTGCTTTTGGTCCCGGCTGCCCGGCTATCTTACACCCGAAATAATCACACAGAATCTGTATTCATGTAAACACTGCCTGGCCAATTAGTTCTAGCCTCTTATTAAACCAATGAAAGCAACACATAGACAGAAGAAACTCCTACACCACCTCATTAAGCTTTAGCTGACAGATCTGCTGTTTAACATGTTTGTACTGTTTCTGTCACTGTTCCAAAAGAAATGACAAGACTTCTCTGAAGGGCTTCCTGGGAAAGACTCTCGTTGGTCAAAACGTAAGGGAGAGCCTTTGCATTTTTCTTTATCATCAGCCTTTCATGTGCTGGAAAGAGGTTTCTGAGATCCCTGCACATGGGCAAGTTAAGGTTTACTCTGTGACTCTACACATGCTTTTACAATGTATATTTATTTATTGTGCGTGCATGTGATGGTATGTGTGTGGGCATGTGTGTGGAGGTCAGATGACAACTTTCGGGTGTTGGTTCTGTCTTTGTATCACATGGGCACTGCGGGTGAACTTCAGGTCATCGGACTGGTTAGCAAATGCCTTTCCCCTTGAGCCAGCTGGCTTCCAGGAACATTGCTTTCTATCATAATCTTCCTCCCCTACCCCCACACTCACATTCATTTCATAATGAAAGATACAATTAAATCTTAAAGGTACCCATAGTCTCCAATAACCTCATAGTTTTAAAGACCTCAGAGTCAAGGCCATCTCTTAACTGTGCCTTTGACACCTGTTTAAATATAGGAGCATGCAAGAAGGCCATGGTCACTGTAGGGGATTGTAGACTTGTTTCCTACGAGGGAATTCCTGATCATCTCATGGAAAAAGTATTTAATAGTTGATTACCTGTTCTAATCAGTATTTCACTGTTGTTCAATATTACTTCTTTTTTTTTCTTAAAGAGATAAATCATCACATATGTGTATTATCCTAATGTTATATATACAGGAGGCTGTGTAGTTTACACCTTTCATCTTTTTTTTTTTAAAATTTTTACGATTTATTTATCTTTATTTTATGTGCATTGGTGTGAAGGTGTCAGATCCCCTGGAACTGGATTTTCAGACAGTTGTGAGCTGCCATGTGGGTGCTGGGAATTGAACCCGGGTCCTCTGGAAGAGCAATCAGTGCTCTTAACCACTGAGCCATTTCTCCAGCCCACACCTTTCATCTTTTAAGATTTGTTCAGAGGGGTTTGTTTACCTTCCAAGTACTGAAAGCCAGGGCTTCCCATTCTTTTCTATCCCACCTGAGGACTATGTGTACGTTGGAAAGTATTCATTACTTATATATAGAGAGTATGCATATATAATTGTCTTTTAAAGAGTCTATACTGATTTTCACATGACAATGTTTTATGAAGTGATACCACATAATAGACCAAAGAAGACCTATCTGAGTTTATAGAACAGTTTCCACTAACATGTATTTTGGGGATAAAAATAAAATGCCAATATTTTTATTTGTAATATTCATAAAACCCATTACCATATTCTAGGGAGTTCTACTATCCTAGCACACAGGAGTTATGTTCATAAGTCTGCTTGCTATAAAAAAGGTCCTTCTATTAGTGTTTTTGAGGTTAAAAAATATATAGTTGTGTAGGGAGTCACTGGGCAAAATCAGGAAGGAACTCAAATATCACAGCAAGTGGGCGTGAGTCATATGAATTGGTCCAAATTCCAATGCCAGGAAAGGAGGAGGCTGTGGGAAGCTGGGAAGTTGAAGAGAATTTGAAGAGCCATAGGCAGAGGAGACATTATTCACTGGGTTGAGGGCATCACACAGACTGCTTGGCAGGTAGACACTGGCAAGCACCCAGCACAAGCCAAACACACAGAATACATACACAGGCAGGCAAAGGGGGAAGACTAAGGGCCTTAGGCCTCAGAAAAACACTACTACTTATCCACAGTGATATCCAGTGCCAGCCATTTTGTTCTGATACATAGTCCCCTGGATGTGTGGAGTTAGCCATCTTGTTCCATGCTGGACAGCCACATCAGCACCACATTGTTTAGACATAAACTGGTCTCATGGCCCTGTTTCCTACGATGTAACACAATTCAATTGGCGTTGCTGTCATGTCTTCCCTGTTTGGAATGTAGGATTCTGTAAACTAAATCATTCTCTTTTTCCATTGTTTCTATGTTATGATGATGTCACATACTCAGGTGTAGACAGGGCTAAAGATTCTCAGCAGAGAGAGGTGCAGTTGGCTAATGTTCATTCAAAATCAAAGACTTCCTTCGAGGAGTGAACCCTTAATGAGGCCAGTTAGATTAAATCTGAGATGAAGGGAAATACAGCAACTAATAGAAGGGCACACCCCGTGGCGGTATCAGTCACTAGAACGACAATTGTCCCCATTTACATACACGCTACATTGCACACGTGTGTATGGAGAACAGATTTTATTTTGATACATTTTTCTTTTCACCCAAAGAAGATTTTCTCTCTGGAATTTGGCACGAATTTCACACCTTGCCCCAGGACCTTCTTGTTCAATATGAGCTGTTGCTACTGCCTACAGTAGCCATGGGGCTTTGTTTCAAACGCCTTCCTGTTGGGCACTGTGGTAGACATCACCACTCTGCCTACATTTTCAACAAAAGATTCCAAATACATTGGCTGTGAATCTTTGTTTCAGTGGAGAGACAGCTTCCCGGGTGAAGACATTCTTCACAGCTGACATCTAGAAGATGTCCTGTTGGTGTTTGTTTTCCTCCACCCTCATAGAAAGAACGTCAAAGGAAAATCTATAGCCAAATCTTAGAAGCTCGTTCGTCTGAACAATTTGCAATGTCCTCTCCCTGTTCTTTGTCACCCCCCGCCCCCCAGGGTGGCTCATCTGCAAATCGTGACTGTCAAAATCAAGTCTCTCTGATAGCCCTCGGTTCCGGACCCTGACCCAAGTCCTATATGGTGGGTGGTCTACAGTTTTGCAGAGACATGGAATAAAGTCTTCAGATTTTCTGTCCCAACCCTTACCCCAGTCATATTCTATGTGGACAAAGGACAGCTTATTAAGAACAAATAGTGACATAACTTTCGAATGCTTTTATTGTGTCCTGATGATGGCTGACAGCAGAAGTAATCCGTGGAAATAATTGTAAAATTTGATTATTGTTGTGTTGAATATGCCAGGGTACCACAGGGCTTAGTTTTGAAAATCTCAGAATTGGGGCTTGGAGACACAACTCAGCACTAGAGGGCCTGCCTGACATGGGCAAGGCCCAGGCTCCTTCCCCAGAGCCTTCTCCTCCCTCCACAGCTGGGGTGGAGGGTATTTAGAACTTAAATATGCAGTTCAGGCTGCTGAGTATTACCTGCTATGGGATAGAGATGGTTATATTTTTAAAACTCTTTCTGATTGTGGAAATTCACTGTGGGTCTGGGGACAACATGATGACAATATCGCCAGTATCAACACGAAGACATGATCGCTGGAATGAACATGATGACATGATCGCTAGGATCAACCTGAAGACATGATCGCTGGGATCAACATGAAGACATGATCGCTGGGATCAACATGAAGACATGATCGCTGGGATCAACATGAAGACATGATCGCTAGGATCAACCTGAAGACATGATCGCTGGGATCAACATGAAGACATGATCGCTGGGATCAACATGAAGACATGATCGCTGGGGTCAACATGAAGACATGATCGCTGGGGTCAACATGAAGACATGATCGCTGGGGTCAACATGAAGACATGATCGCTGGGGTCAACATGAAGACATGATCGTTGGGGTCAACATGAAGACATGATCGCTGGGGTCAACATGAAGACATGATCGCTGGGGTCAACATGAAGACATGATCGCTGGGGTCAACATGAAGACATGATCGCTGGTGTCAACATGAAGACATGATCGCTGGGGTCAACATGAAGACATGATCGCTGGGGTCAACATGAAGACATGATCGCTGGGGTCAACATGAAGACATGATCGCTGGGGTCAACATGAAGACATGATCGCTGGGATCAACATGAAGACATGATCGCTGGGGTCAACATGAAGACATGATCGCTGGGATGAAGACATGATAGTTGGGATCTAAATGGACATAATTTGCCCGCAATGCCCAATTACATAGTATAGGACATGTGATTTCTACCTGGTTAAAGAACTGCTTAACTTTAATGAATTTGGAGTTTAAATAGGCCAAAGTCTTGAATAATTCAAATGTCATCTTTTCATTCTGTCCTCACACAAAACTTTTATGGTTGTGGTTTTTAGTTTTTGCATGTTTGTTGTTGTTGAGATGGGGTCTCACGTAGCCTAGGCCAGCCTTGAACTTGTTCCACAGCTTGGAAAGCCTTGGACTCTTGATATTACATCTTCTTAGTTCTGGGATTACATGCTGGTACCCAGTGAATGGCCATGCTCTTGGTTTTAAATAACATTCTAGCTATTGAAAACATTGCAGCCATAGAGAGAAATTCAGGAAGGTGGGGGATGGTGAACTATGGGAACAACCTTCCAAGTACTCTCACATGCCCTGTGACTTCCACTGAGGTGCATTTGCCACCCGGAAGTGAAAAGGGAGGCCAGGACTTCCTTGTCAGTGATATCATTATCCAGACTAAGACCAGGAAGTCAGGGAGAACGGACTAGTGGCCTCCAGGATGTCCAGTTTTTTGCCATTGATGTGTGATGATTTCTAAGCATCTGGGGCTACATTTATAGCTATCTTAGGGCACATGGCCCTTGAAAGCCACAGGTTGGTCCTTTTCAAACCAACATTGTTAGGTCCATTTTAGAATGGAGCTAATTATCAAAGTTAAACCTTTGAGAGCATTATTCTAGAACAGCTCTGTGTTACTCATACATTAAAATATTATCTTTGGGTTTTTAGATGAGATTTAGGTTTCTGCTTTAGACAAAGATCTTGGTTGTTTTCAGAATCAGAATTGCTATTTATCAGAATAAACAAATTGACACTCTACTTCATAGGTAAGAGATTATAGTTGACACACATCAATAAATCAATATAGCTCCCAGACATAGAGATTTGTAATATATGAACAGCAATCAATTTAAAAAAAATCCACCCCTTTCAGGATTGCACTTTGCCTCTTAGAAATGCATAATTAGAAAACTGGGTGGGAGACAAATACCCACATGCCAGTCCTGGAAGCTTTGCCTTGGGCCTGGAAGAGAATACACGGCCTGCCTGGCATCACAAGGTGCTGGGCAGATGAACTTGTCTGTGGTGAGCAAATATATTATGGTGGGGTTTGAGAGAGAGAGAGAGAGAGAGAGAGAGAGAGAGAGAGAGAGAGAGAGAACAGTTCATGTCCTGTGGAGAGAGGCAGATGCGAAGGTGAAGGCAGTAAGGAGCAGCTGACCTGGGCAACCTGCTTGCCACTGAGGGCCATGGTGCCATCTTGGCTGATCTGCAGCCAATGGCCGTGTCTGTGCCCATGGACCTGCCACAGCCATGGTTGTGTTGATGTCTGTGGCTCCTGTTACCACCAAAAGGCCAAGAGGACAGAGCTGCACAGAGTTGGACCTGACCCCCCCCCCCCCACTGACTGCAACACTAGGGAGAACTGGTCCACCCTTCATCAGCTGCAGCACTGGAGAGAGGGAACAGGTGCTGCACCTCCCTGGGCATCATGGCAGAGCTGATTTTGTTGCCGGGAGGGAGCTTGGGCTCCTCATCTTCCACATGGTGGTATAGGCAAGGGAAAGATTCCCTCCTCCTCCTTCTCCTCCCTCACCACCTGTGGCAGGCAAGAGAGCTGATCCAGGCCCTCTGTTGTGGAATATTAGTTGAAGATGTGTTACATTCGTTTATGCTGTGGAATATTTGTTCCATGATGCAAAGATGTGCTGCTTTCTTTTATGTTGCATTTGTTTGACTCTGTGAAGCTGTGCTACTTTGACTGCCTAAAACACCTGATTGGTCTAATAAAGATCTGAATGACCAATAGCCAGGCATGAGAGGGACAGGCAGGGCTGCCAGGCAGAGAGGATAAATAAGAGGAGAGAGAGAGAAAAGAGGAGCAAGAGAAGGAGGAGAGGAGGAAGCAAGGGAGCCAGCCACTCAACAACATAGCAAGACATGGAATAAGAAGGAAAGATACACAGAAATAGAAAAAGGTAAAAGCCCAGAGCAAAAGTTAGATGGTATAGCTAAAGTTAAGAGAAGCTTGCTAGAAACAAACCAAGTTAAGGCCAGGCATTTACAAGTAATAATAAGCCTCTATGTATTTATTTGGAAGCAGGGTGGTGGTCCCCCAAAGAATAAAGATTAAAAAAACAACCAACTACACTCCTCACCAACTGCAGCACCAGGGAGAGCAGGCCCTGTACCTCACCTAGGCAGCATAGTGCAGATGACCCTGTTGCCAGGGGTGCATCTCATCGGCCATATGATGGCATGAGTGAGGGGGAGATGTCTGCTCTCCAGCCCTCACCGCCTATGGCAGGTGGGAGAGCTGGCCCTGAGGTCATGAGAACTGGTGAAGGGAACTTGCCCAGAATCTTACCGGCTGCAGCACCGGAGAGGGCAGGCCCTGTACCTCACCTGAGCAACACAGTAGAGCTGACGCTCCTGGCAATGGCGCGGGTGAGTGTGGGAGAGTTAGCGGGACTGCTGGTCAGTCATGCGCAGGCACGGGCAGGGGAGAGTTGCAGGGGAGCTTTGCGTTCCCTTACCCTTGGCCCCTCACTGCCTACGGCAGAGGTGGGAGCTGGCCCCGGGTCATGAGAGTGAAAGAGCTGGTCCTACCCCTGGCCAGCAGCTGCATTCAGACACCGCAGTAGTGCTGGCCCTGCTGGAGGGGACATGAGTGAACCTGCCCTGAAGTCTTGAGAGTGAGAGAGCTGGTCCTACATCCCTCGACTGCCATGTGGTGGCGAGGGCAAGGGAAGGATTTACTCCCCCCTCCTCCTTTGTGACCTGTAGCCAGACTGTGGGGAAGAGGAGTGTGGCACAGCAACACAGCAGGCTGCAGTGACAGCAGTGACCTCCAGAAATTACCTGACTACTGCAGCCTCAGCCTCAGCCATGCCAACACCAGGAGAAATGTCCATCTGAGCCTTGGGCTCAAAGGCACCTTGAGGAACAATCACCAAAGGCTCTCCTCTGCCTACACCTGAAGGAGCAGTCAACAGAACCATAGCCGCCAACTACACCAACTGGAGGGAAGGGAGCCCCTGAAACACAGGTTCCACCTATACAGATTGTAGGAAGAGATGGGCAGACAACAGGGTAAGAATACACTCAACAACATAAAGAGCAGTACAGCACCACCAGAAACTAGTGGTTCTACAACAGCAAGACCTGAACATCCCAAAGCAGATGAAGCACAAGAAAATGACTTTAAAAATAACTTTATGAACATGATTGAGGCCCTAAGGAGGAAATGAAAAATTCTCTTAAAGAAATGGAAGAAAAGGCAACTGAAAAATTAGAAGAAATCAATAAATCCCTTTTTAAAAAAAACAAGGAAAAGCAATCAAACAGGTGAAAGAAACAGTTTAAGACTTGAAAAATAAAACAAAAGCAATAAAAAAACAAAACAAGGGAAATCTGAAAATGGAAAATCTGTAAAATCTTGGTAAATGACCAGGAACTACAGATGCAAGCATAAAAAACAGGACACCCACATTTGTAAAAAGAAACATTACTAAGGCTTAAATCACATATCAAGTCCCAACCACTAATAGGGGGAGACTTCAACACCCCACTCTCACCACTGTACAGGTCTGCCAGACAGAAACTTAACAGAGAAATAAAGCATCTAACAAATATTATGACTCAAATGGGCTTAACAGATATTTATAGAACATTTCACCCAGACACAAAAGAATATACCTTCTTCTCAGTACCTCATGGAACCTTCTCTAAAACTGACCACATACTCAGTAACAAAACAAACCTCGATAGATACAAAAAAAGTTGGAATAACCCTCTCCCTGTATCTTAACAGATCACCATGGCTTAAAGTTAGAATTCAGCAACACTAGTTACAGAAAATCCACAAATTCATGGAAATTGAACAATGCTCAACTATATCGCCACTGGGCTAAGGAAGAAATAAGAAAGAAATTAAAGACTTCCTAAAATTCAATGAAAATGACTACACAACATACCCAAACCTATAAGACACAATGAAAGCAGTGCTAAGAGCAAAGTACATAGCACTAAATGCCTACAATAAAAAGCTGGAAAAATCCCACACTAGTGAACTAACAGAACACCTGAAAACTCTAGAACAAAAAGATGCAAACTCACCCAGAAGGACTAGATGATAGGAAATAATCAAACTGAGAGTTGAATTAGTAAAATAGAAACAAAGAAAACAATACAAAGAATCAATGAGACAAAGAATTAATTCTTTGAGAATATCAACAAAATAGACAAACCTTTATCCAAACTAACCAAAAGGCAAAGAGCGAATATCCAAATTAACAAAATCAGGAATGGAAAGGGGACATAACAACAGACACAAAGGAAGTACAGAGACTCAACAGGCAATACTTCAAAAACCTGTACTCCACAAAAAGAAAAACTTAAAGGAAATGGACAATTTTCTGGATAAATAACACATACAAAAATTAAATCAAGACCAGCTAAACAAATTAAATAGACCTATAAGTGCTAAAGAAATAGAAACAGTCATCAAAAGTCTCCCAAACAGTAAAAGTCCAGTATCAGATGGTTTCAGTGCAGAATTCTTTCATATTTTCAAAGAAGAAATACCAATATTGTTCAAATTGTTCCAAACAATAGAAACAGAAGGAATATTGCCAAACTCTTTTTATGAGGCTACAGTTACCCTGATACTCAAACCACATAATAAGACAACTAAGAAAGAGAATTACAGACCAATCTCACTCATGAACATTGATGCAAAAATACTCAACAAAATACTGGCAAACCGAATCCAAGAACACATCAGAAAAATCACCCACGATGACCAAAGGAGGCTTCATCCTAGAGATGCAGGGATGGTTCAACATACTAAAATCTATCAATGTAATCCACCATATAAACAAACTGAAGGAAAAAAAATCACACGATCAACCCATTAGATGCTGAAAAAGCCTTCAACAAAATTCAACACCCCTTCATGATAAAAGTCTTGGACAGAGCAGGTATACTAGGAACATACCTAAACATAATAAAAGCAATATACAGCAAGCCAACAGCCAACAGCCAACATCAAACTAAATGGAGAGAAACTCAAAGTGATCCCACTGAAAACAGAAATAAGGCAAGGCTGTCAACTCTCTCCATATCTATTCAATATGGTTCTTGAGGTCCTAGCTAAAGCAATAAGACAACAAAAGGAAATTAAGGGGAAACAAATTGGAAAAGAAAAAGTTAAATTTTCACTATTTGCTGATGATATGATAGTATACATAAGTGATGCCAAAAATTCCACCAGGGAACTCCTACAAGTGATAAACCCCTTTGGATACAATATTAACTAAAAATTAAAAAAAAATAGTAGCCCTTCAATATACAGATGACAAATAGACTGAAAAAGAAATTAGAGAAACATCACCCTTTACAAATAGACACAAATAACCTAAAACATCTTGGGAGTTACTCTAACCAAACAAGTGAAAGACCTGTATGACAAGACCTTTAAAAATCTTTGAAGAAAGAAATAGAAGATACCAGAAAATGGAAAGATCTCCCATGCTCTTGGATAGGTAGGATTAGCTTAGTAAAAAATGGCAGTCTTACCAAAGTCAATCTACAGATTCAATGTATAACCATCAAAATTCCGGTAAAATTCTTCACAGACCTCAAAAGAACAATATTCAACTTCACACGGAAAAACAAAAAACTCAAGATAGCCAAAACAATACTGTACAATAAAGGAACTTCTGGAGGCATCACCATCCCTGACTTCAAACTCTACTATAGAATTACAGTAATGAAATCAGCTTGATATTGGCATAAAACAGACACGAGGACCAATAGAATTGAATTGAAGACCTGGATATCAATCCACACACCTATGGACACCTGATTTTTGACAAAAATCTAAAATTATAAAAATTGAAGAGAGAAAGCATCTTCAACAAACGGTGCTGGTATAACTGGATAGAGACATGTACAAGATTGCAAATAGATCCATACTTATTGCCATGCAGAAAACTCAAGTCCAAATGGATCAAATACCTCAACATAAAACCAACCACAATGAACCCCATAGAAGAGAAAGTGAGTAGTAGCCTTGAATGTATTGGCCCAAGAGACACTGACAGCAACAATTAATAAATGGGACCTCCTAAAACTGAGAAGCTTCTGTGAAGCCCAAGGACACGGTCAACAAGGCAAAAGGACAGCTTAAAAAATGGGAAAGATCTTTATTAACCCCACATCAGACAGAGGACTGATCTCCAAAATATGCAAAGAACTTAAGAAACTAGACATCAAAAGAACAAATAATCCAATAAAAAAATGGGGTACAGACCTAAACAGAGAACTCTCATCAGAGGAATCTAAAGCATCCAAAAGACTCTTAAGGAAATTCTCAACATCCTTAGCCATTAAAGAAATGTGAATCAAAACAACTCCGAGATGCTATCTTATGCTTGTTAGAATGACCAAAACACTGATGACAACTTATGCTAAAGAAGATGTGGCATATGGGGAACACTCCCCTATTGCTTGTGGGAGTGCAAACTTGTACAGCTACTTTAGAAATCAGTATGGCAATTTCTCAGAAAATTGGGAAACAATTTACCTCAAGACCTAGCAATACCACTCTTGGGCATATACCCAAAGAATGCTCAACCATACCACAAGCACATTTGTTCAACTATGTCATAGCAGCATTATTTGTAATAGTCAGAACCTTGAAAGAGTCTAGATGTCCCTCAACTAAAAACTGGATAAGGATAATGTGATACATTTACACAACAGAGTACTAACTACTCCGTGGTAAAAAATAATGACATCTTGAAATTTGCAGGCAAATGGATGGAGCTAGAAAAAAAAAAACCATATTGAGTGAGGTAACCCAGACTCAGAAAGACAAATATAAAATGTACTCACTCATAAGTGGCTTTTGGACATAAACCAAAGAATAACCAGCCTACAGTCCACAACCCTAGAGAACCTAGACAACAAAGAGGACCCTAAGAGGGGCATACCTGGATCCACATAGGAAGGAGTAAAATACAAGATCTCCTGAGTAAACTGGAACATTGGGCAGGGGGGAGGGTGGAAGGGGAGAGGTGAGGAAGGGGAGTGGGGAAAGTGTATAACTCATTTAAAAACAATAAAAAAGAATATCTTCCAGTCATGTGGGCAAATTTACAATCATCTTCATATTCTCTTCGTGCTAGGGTCTCCTCATAACTAGTGTCAGGAAACTTTAATTTTCTAATGAGGATACGGATCTATGAATGGCAAGGAGAACAAAAGTGTTTGGAACTTCCCATAGGAATTCAAACATAGCACCTTTCCTTGTGTATTTGAGATAGTCTCACCATGAAGTGGCCAGGCTGGCCATGGAAACTTGCAGTCCGACAGCCTCTACCTTCCAAGTGCTGGAAATACAGACATGCATCACAACCTCTAGCTTAGAGCTTTCGTGATTCTGTAACACACCAGCAAACATGCCCGACGTTTCCTGAAGTTCTGATGACTGTGCATTTGGTGAGAGTTAGACCTACCTTTGGGCGGAACAGAATGCTTATTTCTCTTCTGTTGATGGTTCCTAAAATGGTCTTGTTGAAAAGGTTCATCATCTATGTGCAGGATATACAAAGCCTTTCTGAATTTACAGAAAAGCTAGGTGTGTGACTAATACTGCACTAGCAAAGCCTGTGGACACTGGTGTTGTAGAATATTATTTTAAGTAGGTATAGATGTGTTACACTTATTTATGCTGCGGAATATTACTTTAGCTATGTGCAGGTGTGTTGCATTTGTTTAGTTATGTACAGATGCGTTGCATTTGTCTTACCTTGTCTGTCTTAGGCACCTGATCGGCTTAATAAAAAGCTGAATGGTGATTAGCTAGCCAGGAGAGGAATAGGTGGGGCTGGTGAGCAGAGGGAATAAACGGGAGAAACCCAGGCTCAAATGAAGAAGAGAAGAATGAAGAGAATGTGGGGGAAACTGAGGGATATGCCTGGGGCTGAAAGTCAGGCAGCTACCAGCCAGCCAGACAGGAAGCAGTGAAAGTAAGACACACTGAAGGAAAGAAATGTAGATGAAGAGAAACAGGTTAACTTATAATAGCGGGTTGGACAAGCATAAGACAAGGCTGAGCATTCATAACTAATAAGAAGTGTCATGATTTGGGAGCTGGTTGTTGGCCTAAAGAAAAAATCTGGTCCACACCAGTGATGGCCAGCCCTACTTCTCTATGAACTTTCCACGATGATAAGAACTCTTCCAAGGGATAAAATTTCCCTTTTCCCAGTGATTAATAGGCTAAAAAGTGAGTGCTCTTTCCAGAATTTCTGGAAAGTTATCAAGCAAACAAGATAATTAATCTTAGGAGAGGAACCGAAGTGAAGAACGTTGACAGGCAAGCCTGGAGAATTCTTTTGAGCCTTCATCAAATGAAGTCATTTGAGTTCCCGGGTCTGTCTCCCGAGTGTGATGCCCTGCACATCCTTCTCACCTGAGAGAAAAGAGCTCCGCTCTTCACCCGCTAGGCCAGCGAGACCAACTGTGGGGGCCAGCATGGGCAGAGACAGGAAAGTTCAAGCGTCCACGGAGCTCGATTGAGGAGCACATTTTATTTGGCAATGCCAGAGAACCAGCACATACCAGCAGCATAATTTAGAATGATAAATCGCTATTTCAAACTCATCCATGGGAAATTTATTACTGAGATGGTAAACACAGACAACACAGTCAAAGGAGCTTAGAGAGTGATAAGAAAACAACTAAAGAATATCATCAACAGAAATGATTGTAATTCACTTAACAATACATTCACTTTACATTCCCCAGATTGTCATTTTATTTTCTATGAAATACAGAAGAATGTATATAGTCACATTCTGGAAGTCAAGAGAAATCTTTAAGTTTCACCTTAATATGTTATGTGCATGAGTGTTTTGCCTGCATGTATGTCATGTCCATGCATCATGTGTGTGCCTGGTGCCAGGCCAGAAGAGGATGTTGGATCCCCTGGAACTAGAGTTACAGACAGTTGTGAGCTGCCACGAGGGTGCTGGGAATTGAACTTGGGTCCTCTGGAGGAGCAGCCAGTGCTCTTAATCTCTCCAGCCCTGAAATTTTAACTTTCAATGACATTTTTATTTAAGATAGGTAAAACAAAAATAGCAATTCTGGCTTTTCAGTACACACACACACATCTATGGTACAGTAGCTTGTTCACATAATATATTGTGACGGCTTTCATTATTCTTCAAATATTCACACATAATTTGTAAACTCTCATCTTGGAGTAAATTAGAGTTTAAATTCAATAAATACTCTACAAAGAACAATTACAAAGCAGTGTTGAACAGTCTCAGATTGGGGACGGGCTTGTATAGCTAAAGGTTTTTGTAAGAATCAGTTCTGAAGGCGAACAGGGAACCTGCAGGGTTCCCAAGACAAGAGCCTGTGCTTTGGCAAGCTCCCCAAAACATGAGCAGCTAATGTTTCTGGGTTCAGAGAAGCATGTCCCCAGAGAAAGGAAGGCATTGCCACATCTTTGTCTGACCACGTCCACTTTCTAATAAACAGGAAGCGGGCCTTTCTCTTCAGAAAGACAAGGGGCCACGTAGTTGCTTCTCTTCTGTTGTACTTACATTCTGTTTGACCAAAGTCATAAAGACAAAAAGGGATTGTTTTTTGTTTGTTTGTTTGTTTCGTTTTCTTCCAAGACCTTTGGAGTTTGACCCTGGATGGCTAGTGAAGTATCTCTCATCCTCATTCCCTGTGTAAACCAGTCAGCCAGCATGTCAATGCTACTGGCTGTAGAAGAAACTCCCATGCCCTGGCAGGGCTTTTTCTCAGACCTGAATTTGGTGACAGAGGTTCCCTCACGGCAGAGGCCTCTCTGTAAGTCTCACAGCGGAGCTGGGACCTGCGCTTGTCTTATCCTCACACCACACTGATATTTCAACGTTTCTCTCCGCTGTATGTGGCATTTCCCTGGAGTTGCACAAAAACCTGTGAGGAAGCCGCAAGTATCCGTGTGCTCAGTGCACAGAAGACCAGGGAGAGCGGAAGGATAGCTCCTTCAGGCCTCACCCACCCACAGACCTGGGCAAGTTCTCTGCAAAACTCAAACTCAATAAAAACGTATAATTTATCTTTATGTGTGTGTGTGTGTGTGTGTATGCAGATGGGCATAGGTGCCCTTGGAGGCCAGAAGAGGGCACTGTATTCTCTAGAGCTGGAGTTACAGGCAGTTGTGAGCCACCTGGTATTGGGTCTTCTGCAAGAGCAGCAGTTAAGAGCTCTTAACTGCCAGGACACCCTCCAGTTCCTCTGAAACTTATCTGTGTGTACGCGTTAAATGATTGTCTTAAGTGCTAGTATTTGTAAAATAAAAAAAAATACCCCCTTTGGTGCTGGGTTGAGAAAAACGCTATACTAACTTGGAGTGTTTATCATTTTGAATTGAATTTGGATTCCTTTTTGCTGAAAAAGAAAAATGTGTAAGCAATCACCATAACTCCCTGGCTTAGTTACGTAAGACAGAACTAGCAAGTCCATCAGGAGCGTGCCATTGTGGCAAAGACGCCATCACACCCACAATGACAACCTATCAACCTAGCTTAGGCCTGGGGTTCTGCTGGGTGACATTTTGAACTAGTAGTCAGTTTGATTTTCATTAGTATGTGTGCTTTAAAGAACAAATGAGTTAAAAAGACAGTCATTCATGACACCATTGTGCAAAAGATGAGTAAAGAGGCCCTTTGCTCCTCTTCGGACATTACCTGTCCCAACCCACCTACCGCCCAACCCTCTGCCTTCTCAGGCAATCATACCCGACGAATATCACACCAGCAGCATCCCGTCCGCCCTGAATCAAAAAGTGAGGCACCGAAAGGTAAGTTACACTTTGGCAAGCAGGCGACCAGACAATTCTTTGCGTTTCTCTGAGGTAGTGGAATCCTATTAGTCTAACAGTTCAAATGAGTCTCGGTTGCTGGGCTAAGAAACAGGTAGAGAGCTGGCCTCGCACTCACACCCTATCAGAGGCTAGTGGCTGATATTAGCACATACTCCACAGTCCTCTCCAATAGCACCCTCATTGCCACATGGGAAACATGAAAACACTACAGTTGCCACGTTAGGAGGGTGAGCACTGCTTCCCGAGGGCACACTTCACTACGACTTGAATTTAATTCCTGCACGTCTTTCCATAAAGTGCCCGTGCACTGTCAGGTGCTCAATAAACATGATGTCACTAAACATTTAAGATCTCTGACTTAGTAAGAGAACAAGCAAAACCAGCATTTAAAAACCAACCAACTGCAGGCTCAAAGTCCATGCATGGAATTCTAGAGAAGGTTCAACCTCGGAAAGCATTAAGTTCCGATGGTGTTGGGCACGGCTTGGGTCCACAATTCCATCTTAACTCTTTGTATTAGACATTCCCAGCTCCATGGTGCTCTTACGATAGCGTATGACTTTGGGTTTTCTACCTGTGATGAGCTTTTGTGAAGACAAAGTAGTCAGCTTTCTCTGTTGTTCTTCAAGTTTTTCTGCTAGACATTTAACCAAGACGGGATCCACTTTAGAATCAAATTTATTAGCAAACCAATGCCCTTCCTTTATAAGCCACCGTAATTCTGCAGCGCCGTAGATACACACACTTCGAAGGTGCGAGCCAGTGCAATTGGGATAGAAGAAGCCTTCATAATAATTCCATTTGACCAGGCGGGTCTTACTCTGTAGGTCAGACACATCCTGGGCCGATCTTGAAATTTCTCCAGGTATTCCTGGTATCCGGGTCAAGGTAGCCCAAAAGTGTTCATCAGGAGAGTATGTATCTTTAGACCAGGCAAAAAAGTCTTCAACGAGGGAACTGTTAAAGATATATTTAACAAATGCTTGACTTAAAACAAAGTAGGCACTGCCTACAAACACCTCAATGTTATGAGGTGGAGCCTCCTTGGAGATGTTTGTCCTTACTGGGAGCTTCATGTATTCATAAGGCACCGGTCTGAGCTCATGATGGTACGTGAACCTTTCCATTTTGCCAATAGGAGGTTTCACCGTCTCTAACATATTCTGGCCTTGGAGTTTTTTCAGCTCCGACACTAATTCGAAGTTGGACTTGAGGGGAAAGTCTTGCCCACACAGGTTGATGACATACTTCCACCGAACTGAAGATTTGAGTAGGTCTGATAGGCAATTCAAGTCAGCCTGCAGCCTGGAAATGTGGGCGTACTCCACAGCCTCCAGTCTGGACGCGATGAAGATATTGGAGAAGCACCTAGCTAAGTTGTTCATGGCGATTTTGAACTCGTCTGGTGACTTCAGGTCATAATGGATGCAGTAAAGATTGTGCTTGTTGTAAATGGCGTGAATTAGCCTCTCAACCATAATCGCATCTTTGTGGACAACCAGCGAGTAGGCTATGGGGAAGCTCTTTTCCTCTCTCGAAACAAGCTTCTCATGGTACCGTCTGAGGGTCTGATAAACATCACAGTCGCTGGTCAACGCCACAACATCACCATCCTCCAGGTCGATGATGTTTTGTCTTCGGATTTCCAAACTCTTGCCGATCTCCAAAGGCTCCTGCTCATAGATCCCCGAGCAGTTAACTTCATACCTGGCTTCATCCTGGATAGGGGGGAACCTGTTCCTCACAAAAGGGGAGGTACTTAGGGAATATTCAACTAAGTAAATGTCTCTTTGAGGGAAGAGGAGCCGGCCCACATTTAGAAGCTTTAACAAGGAGAGCAGCCATAGCGTTAAGAAGAGGACGAAGAGCTTTTGCTGGAGTGTGTATTTATAGCAACATCTGAATATCTTCATTCTGCAAGGAGAAAGGGATGGCAGCTGTTACTAACTAATATGAGGAGAAAATTCAGTTTATCCAAAGTTTCCTGGGTACCACCTGCTACATGTCACACAGAGGGCTGAACCCAAAGATAAAGGAAGCAAAGTCCTGAACAAATCCAGAAACAGTGAAATAGAACTATATTGTCAGGGAACTTTGCGATAGTCGGTGTTAACTAACATTAGCTCATTTAGACAGATGCTGGTTATCAACCAGAGCAGATGACAATAATCAGTCGTCCACTGGTACCGTAGAGGGCTGGCTCCAGGACTTCCAGTTGATGGGCAAGATCCGCAGAAGCCCAAGTTCCTGAGATAAAATGGCTTACTATTTGCATATAACCTATACACAATTTCCTACATGCCTTTCTCTGTTTCTAGGTAACCTACAATACCTAATGCGGAACCCACACAACGCTTGTTCACGAGGATTCAGCCCAGCACTGGGTTCAGGGCAAATTCAAGTTTTGCTTCTAGGAATTTCCTAGAATTTCCCTTTTCAGGTTTTCTAAATGAGTTTTTGCTGAATTTGCAGACAAGTGGCCCACAGATACGGGAGGTTGACTACACAGTGTCTCTTACAGCCTGCATCTCGTCTTAGCATATCTGAGGCAGGATTACCGTGGTTTGGGTAGCAGTTGAGAGAACAGGATGAATCAAGAGGCTCTCAGAGATGCAGTGACTCAGTTGAAGCCCAAACGATCATTGAGCTTCATCCAACCTTTGGATGTTGACGATGGAGGCCAGAGGTCAGTTAGGAAAAGTTCAGAAAACCCACTTCAGGAATCACACCAGACAGACTGTAAGATGTACAGATCATAAAAACTGCATAAACCTTCTTTCTTTCTTTGTTAGTCCCCATTTCCCCATAGGAATTAGCAACATAACCTTCAGGTTGGGAAAGGGTCAACACTCGTTCAGGGTAGAGTTATAAAAGCGGCCTTGGATTTACAGTGTGTTGTCTTGCGGGTGAAAGAGTCAGTTTTTCTCCCCATGGCTTTGTAACAGTAGGCCGAAACGGCCTTGAGCCAGAGTGACCAAGACTCAATTACTGTGTGTATTTGGAAGAGCAAAAGCTAAGACCTGACAGTGGACCAAGACCCCTGAGCTGGGGCCCTCATTCAGCAAAGATGCTGTCTGCACCTGGCAGAGGCGTGGAGAAGGCGGGATAGATCTGAAGCGTGTTTACCACCCGATCTATGAGTGCACACGTGAGCTGAACGGAAGGCGGCTTACTCTCACCAGATTCTGAGTGGACAGTCTCACCATGTGTGGGGACAGAAACCAGGACAGTGAGGAGAGCAGGCCCCTTCTGATTGCCCTGAGCCCGAGTGCCTTCAGGATTTCCACATGGAAATGTCCACCAGGGACCAGAACGGCCACCACCTAAGTTTGGGTGAGAGGTCAGGGCTGGAGAGAAATGTGTCAGCAACACAAATGTGGAATTGAAAATCCTGGTGGTCAGGCTGAGTATGGAGGAGACAGCAGTGAGCTGAGAAAGGGGACCCCAGGCAGCCGCAGAGCGTAGGCTGGGATGCGGCTCGAGGAAATGGAACTCTGCAGCACAGAACAAGGGCACCAAGTTGCAGACCCGGAAGCCTGAGCACACATGTGCAGAGATGCTGTGATGAATCAAGACAGGAGATGAGTCGATTCCGAGTGCGCTTTGTAGGTCCAGGGCTCTTAATTAGCATAAATTAATCTTTCCCTTGGCCAAGTGAGATGTTTAAAGAGACTGATACAGGCTCCCAGAGCTGGCATGCCGTGGTTAACCTAACAACCAGCTTCACATTTACATAAAAAGATAAGGGCCAGCTGTCTACCCATTGCCAGGGTCTCAGCATCTATGTTCCTGCCTTTCTTGGGTTTGGTGAGTTTGAGCTGCCAGGAAGCCAGGGCTAGCTGCTCAAAACAGGCCAGTCCCAGAGGGCTGGGCAATGGCGGGAGGGGTGTGTGTGCTCTAAAAAGTCCTCTGGAACTGGCTCTTACTTTCGGTTTTGGCCTTTTCTGGTCAGGGACAGGGGTGAGTTCCAAAAGACAAAGGGGAGGCACTGGGACAGCCTAGGCCTGTCCTGGCTCTCTGAATGTCTGCTGCTCCCCCCAGAGATCTTTCAGGAAGATAAGCTTGTCTGGCTGGGTTCGCCTTGAAAGAGGCCCCTTCCAGTATTAGTACCCTGTCCCAAGTCAAAATACAACTGTTCTTATCCCAACCATGGTCCTTTAACTAAAAGCGCTTCGGTGTGGAGGAAGGACACAAAGCTGGGTGGCTAGGGAAGGGGGGAACCTGGGAAGAATTGGGGGAAGGAAGGCGAATATGATCAAAGCATGTGGTATAAAATTCACAAAGAACAAGGAAGGAGCTTGCAAAAAGAGGAATTAAGAAAAAAAAAAAAAGTAAAAGGCCACGGAGGTGGCATGCCCTCAGATTTTAATGAGTTCCTGCCAGTTCCTAAACAGGGACACTGGCCTCTTTCCAAGCTGCTGGCCGTGCTGAGAAACCAGCCCTGTATCCTGGGCACCAGCAGAGGGAAAGCTCCGCTAGGAGGTCCAAGGAGACTAAAATCTCCAGCCTTGGCTTGGCTTTGGCCTCCTCCTGCTCCTGCACACAGTGAGCTTGTGCTTAGCCAGTGGGCTCTGCGGAGGACAGCATGGTCCCACGGCTTGCAGCTGCAGGGGTAAAGGTGGCTCGCAGCTACAGGGGTGAAGGTGGACAACACCTATAAGTTACAGTCCCCCCATCCTCCTGTCATTTGCTGCCCAGATCCAGAGACCCCTGACACCTCAGGCACTGAGGATGTAAAGGAGCCCTGAGGCCCTGCCTGAGGCTGAAGGGTGGGCTCACCTAAGCTGGCTCCCAAGCTGTCCCCACTGCTCCTCACTGCTCCCATCTCAGTACTCAGTATCTCCTGTAAACAATACACTGGCCACCTTCCTCTCTAGGTTGGTGGGCAGGCAAGCAGCTTGCTGGCTGGGAGTATATAACAGTTACATTACAAATGACTTCCAGTAGAAGAAGAGACTGTCCCTTCTTACCTGGACAGACAAGGAAGTTGTCTTGTGAAGTCTGCCACCATAAAGACATGAGTTCCTAGCTATGACAATCTAACCGGAAGGAGAAAAATGACAGCAAGGACAGCAAGGCTCCTATAATGATTGCAAAGGAAATCATTCCTTACTAAAGTCCCAACAGGAAAGACGTGAAGCCTTTCCTCAATCCGTGATCTCCCCAGCTCTCCCGGCATTGCTAGAGCTAGGAGGCAGCAACAGAGAATGCACAGTGACTGAGCACCAGTGCTTGCATGAAGGGCCAAAGGCTACAGTCACCAGCAGCTGTCCAACCATCTTTGGAGCCCAGAGCCATCGGAGCAAGAGGATGTGCCTTCCTCAGGTGAGGAAGAGGACTAGTAGATCAGGAACAAGAATAAGATGACTGGAGAGAAAAGTACTGAGTAAGTTACAGCTTTTAGGGACCAAGAACTGAGGATTGAAAAGATGGTTCAGTGGTTAAGAACTGGCTGCTCTTCTAGAAAACCCAGGTTAGAGCCCCAACATCCACATGGGAGCTCACAACCATCTGTGACTCTATGTTCAGAGGATTCAATATCCTCTTCTGGACTCTGAGGGCACTTTGCACATGTGGAACACAGATATGCATATGGGAAAACACCCGTGCACATAAAATAAAACTAAACAAAGAATTTCATTCTTACAGTGCTTCTCAGGAGCTTACCAGACGAGAGAGAGAGAGAGAGAGAGAGAGAGAGAGAGAGAGAGAGAGAGAGAGAGAGAGGGCAGGTTTTAGGATGTCATGGAGTTTAGCTTGAGGACTTGAGGACCCTGGGGAACTCGGCAGCTAGCCGTGTCTAGCTAACCTCTCTGAAGGTCAGCTGTTTTTTGCTCAGGATGGGATTTAGAAAGTCCTCCAGCCCCCAGGGTCTTAAACTGTGTGCTGCATATGGGGGCCCATAGCTGGGTGTAGAGTTCATGAAACATTTAGTAACAATAAAAGCCTTCCCTTGTTTTCCTGTAAGGCTTCTTCTTACCCATGACCAGCTTGCTTAACACATCTTGGAGCCTTTTCGGTTCTCTCATTATACAGGATTCACTGCATGCATCTATCTTAAAAGCTTGACTTCTATTTTGTAGTTATGTGTACGCATGTGCATCTGTGTGGGGAAATGTGCTCATGTGCAAGTGCCCACCGAGGCCCGAGGAGGGCCTTGGATCTCCTGGAACCCGAGTTACAGGAGGTTAAGAGCCACCTGACATGGGTGCTGGGAACTGAATTCAGGTCCTCTGCAAGGGCAGTATATGCTCTTAACCACGGAGCCATCTCACCAGTCCCTGAGCGTTTAAAAGCAGAATCTGGAAGGCCATTTTTTGTGGACACTGTTAAGAACACGGCTGTCCTATTCCTGAACAAGGAAGGAGGAGGCAATGCCACAAGGATGAGTGGCAAACCTTCCTGAAGCCTAGACTCACACTTATTGCCTTTTACCTGGGTTTGCAGCACTGGAGACGGAACCCCGAGCCCCACGTAAGCTAGGCCAGTTCCACTGCTCCTCCAGCTTTTGCCTATCTTCTCAATCTACCCCTGAAGCTTCAATGCAAGCTCAGTATTTCAAAGTCAGTGCCCCACAACCTCCAGTCCAAACTCTTTGTTAATTTAATAGCATTGCTGTGGATGCAGGCTTACTCAGAACGTGGTTCCGGATTACTAGATGCGTAACACAATCCCTTCAGCAGATATTATAATGAGATGGTAACTGCCAATATCCATCTTTTTTAAAGAAAAGAAACCAAGGCACATGAGACAAATAAAAACACTATCCAAGAGCAGGGGTAGAAACCTCTCCTCCCACAGAGGGGACCTTATCCATGGTAAGCAGGGATGTCCCTTCCTTGGGCTTTCTCCTTACGTCAAATCTCCCTGACTCTAAACTCAGTTTTACTAATGTTTCAAATTTAAAAGAAAATCTCCAAAAACAAAACAAAACAAAAACCCACATTGTCCAAGAACCAGATGTGGAAAGTGCAATATTGGAGCTTAGAGCCAGGAATTCTCAGCACACACAACCCCGTCACCTGGATATGAGGGAAAACAGTCTCTAGTTTCCCACAATAGTTTATCCCTTGACTGACGTTCCCACTGGAAGTCTTGCATAACTGTCCTGAAGCAGAGACAAATGGATTCCACTCGTAAGACACTATACCTGTCTGAGATAGAACCTGCCTGGAGAATTAACTTTTGGGGACCTAGGTGGTGACTCCTGAAGCCCCAGGCCCAGGCATCAGTGAGCTGATGAAGATGTTAGCCAGTTTCCAGTTGGTAGAACCCTTTAAAGGAGGAGGAGGGTGCTCACCCTAGGATTTAGTCAGAGACGCCTGGCTCAGAGCTTGTTGCTATGCAGTTGGGGCTGTTTGAGAATTCCTGAGTTTTTTTTTTTTTTAAACTTTCTAGATGAAATCTCTCTCCAGGAAAAGAACATTCCCTCCACGCACGCACCTTTGAGTCTTTACACTTTGTTTTATTGTTGTCAGCTTGAAAAATAGGACATGCGAAGATTATTAATTTGGGAATGTCAGGATTTGTTTGTTTTTTTTTTTCTCTAAAGCCTTACAAAGTAGAGTCATCATTCATCACACAAGGACAGAAATATAAAAATGAGCATACTTAAAAAAAGAAACAAAAATAAATAAAAACCCAAATCTCCTCCTAGACAGAGGGAAGCTGGTGTGCAATGGCCGGATGAGCTAAGGTGTTACCCTGGCGTTTGATCTCAGTGAGGTCACGCTCCTCATCACCTCGCTCATCACCTACCGCAGAACGTTCTGGACTGCGGCCCTTGGGTGGGAGGATGACTCAGCTCCAGGGCATTTCTGCAACGCCCCCACAGTAACTCAGAGTTGTGCAAAGGACGCGGAGGACAAGCTTCTCTCTGCGTTTACTCGCTCTTTGTTCTAGTCTAGAAAGAACATGGCAAAGGCCTGCCATAGTGTGGAGCAGGTAAGTATGATACCTACGCAAATCACAAGAGCCGCATGTGGGCTAAAAACCCCAGGGACATGAAGACAGACCGGCCTGAAAAGGCAAGATCCCATCCTCATTTCATTAAAACAAAACAAAACAAAACAAAATCCAGCAACTCAGGAAGTCAGAGAAGCCGGTAGTGGGGAACAAAGCCTGCAGTGATCCATAACTTGGCATGACATTCTTTGGACACCATGTCCTTCTAGCCTGATTTTAAGATGTTCTCTGTGTTCCCCAGGCCCTTAGGAAGGGCAGCTTCACTATGCAGGCACTGTCTTGCCCCTTTCTTTCACCCACGATAGATACTGTGCTTTTCAACAAGAACAAAATCACGCAATTGTAGTTTCTTTTTCTAGGTCTTTCCCATCAGTGCTTAGTTAACAAAATGTACAGTTCCCAAAGAAACCTAAATGAAAAAAATCTTAAGACTGAAAAGACTTTCAAGGTGACGGAGACTCCAGTCCTCCAAAGGTAGCTGCCCATTATGGACCCTCACTTCAGGGCTGGGATGCTGGGAACACATTTTCTCCACTACACATGTGGCTTGGTTTGCTTCCACTGCTATGACAAAATACCATAAACTGGGGAGTTTACCAACAACCGAACTTATTTGTCATGGTCCTGGAAGTTGGGAAGCTAAGCTCAGAGTGCAGATCATATCTAGGACTGGCTCACTCCAACTTTCAAGAGGGTCCCTTATTACTGCATTGCCCCAAGGCAGACAACAGAAAGGCATAGGTGCGGGAGAGGTGAGCCGCTCCCTCACACCTCCGAGAAGTTCACTAATTTCCTCCGTGACAGCTCAACCCATTGCATGATGAACCTCCTAGATACCTTCTATCACACTGGCAGTTAAGTTGTAA
This sequence comes from Myodes glareolus, assembly GCF_982192425.1. Taxonomy (NCBI): domain Eukaryota; kingdom Metazoa; phylum Chordata; class Mammalia; order Rodentia; family Cricetidae; genus Myodes; species Myodes glareolus. Next base: position 24,325,897 of record NC_142040.1, on the reverse strand, counting down.
CATGCATTTGGGGAGGACACATTCAGATTGTAGTGATTTGCGTTCAGCCAATGCTGGCCATCAAGGGGGGCAGGATCCCCAGTCCCTTATGTGGCTCCTCATGGTGGCATTTAGCGCAACTTGGCTTGACCAGTCACTAAGATGGTCCTGACCAGACAACAAATATCTTCATACTGTCAGAGTCCATGGACACAGGCCTGTCCCTTCTTAATGGTCTATGTAGAATGTCCGTGTTAATTGTATGTACATACTGGCAGATTGATGGGTTGGGCACAATCACTCTTCCTGCATTTTCAGATGAGGAAATGAGTCACAGTAGATACTTTGGGTTGCAGTGTGTAGAGGAGCCAGGAATTTCAACCATGGCCCAATTATTACAACCACAACCCAACCCTGCCCTTCCAGCCGCTCAGTGGCCTAGCGGAACTGGGACTAATAAATGACTGCCATAAGGGTCTACTACACGTGCTCAGGAAATGCTAAACTATACAAAATAGAAGCTAACTAAAGGACCGTCCCTGGTCTTCTTCTCAGGAAGAGTGTGATCCTGCCCAGCAGGCAGGGTGACCCTGTGTGGAGAAAGCAGCCCTGGTCTGTGTTGGGATAACTGTGACAATAGTTTACATTAGAAACCTCCCCAGTTGTCCAAGAAACCACACTTAGAATTTCTACCTCTGTGAAACATGTTTAATTGCTCAAAGTGTAGCTTGGGGCCATGAAACTGATGGGGGATTTCGGTTCTGGGCTAGTTCCCTTTGGTGCATTAGGCAGAACCAGTCACATGCTACTATTGAAGATATTTTGTTTATTAATCTCTGAGTGGTAGGGAGATTTCATACTGGGAAGGCATAATAGTTCTATACTATAGGAGCCCTTGGTTCTCTTTCCCACTCTGACAGAGTCTCTCTAACCTAAGCCACATCAACTTTGCCTGCTGTATGAGAAACAGCCTCCTATATAAATGACTTCCTTGTTTCTTCTAGTCCATTCCTTACGAGTGGAAAAGACACACCCTGCAAGCACACCTGCTCTCTGTGCGCCAAACCCTTCACTGGGCTGCCATTTAACGTACAAAACCAGAATCCCTTTCCCGTGCCTGCTTTTCTCTACAAGTTCAACTTATTCTTTCTCTCTCATTGAGCTTTAGGTGACAGCCATCTTCTGAGACCTTCTAGAACCCCTGTCTCTTCATGGCCTCAGGACCGACCTGTGTGCTTGTTCCTTAATCTGGACCACCTTTCCCTGGACCCTAGCCCGCTAGGGTTCTCACACTTTGTATGTAGGAAAACAAACATATCATTTCCTGGGGTTCTCTCTGATCACCTTTTTCAAATCTCTCTCCAGCCTATCCACACTCACGCATTTTTATTCCCGAGCCATTGCCACAGACAAAGGTCCTTGTGTTCCTGTCTCAAGACAGATTACAGACAAGTGCAAATGGACCTTTGTCCGTATCATTCCCCCCACCCCCGCTCCAGCACCAAGCACATTCATCCTGGTACACTGCAGCTCATCAGTAGGACAAAGTCCAAGGACCCAAATTCTTAGTCTGGGCTCTCCTATCTAAAGCTTCCTCTAGTGACCCAGCAAGCTATTAATCACAGGTATGTTTTCAAGCCCAAAGTATTAATCTATTAAGCAGGATAACAGTTTCTCTAATTTACACGATTATTGTGAAGGCCCCATGATACAACGCATGAAAAAGATGTTGGTCTGCAAACATCAGGTTTTAGGCTCTCTGTAAGAATAGTGGGTTCCCGGGGAAACCCAGAGCCAATACTTAGTTCCTTTCTGTCTTTGTGAAGCAGCATATCATTGTCACTCCTGCCCCCGCTATCCTAAATGATTCTCCATTCTGTATTCTTCAGCAACACGTTTCTGCTGACAGGAATTTGAACTTAGGTTCAGAATTCTCCCTGGGGTTTCGCAGTGATGTAGACCCAGACCTGCCCTGACTGTGAAAGACAGGAGATAGCAGCTCTAGTTCATGTTTTGAGGTGGTTCCCCATTTCCTTTGAAACATTGGCTGCCGAGGAACTTCTCCCAAAGGCATCCGGGAGTGCACTGGAGCCCCCCATCCTCCAGCAGAGCCTCAGAGGTGCTAGCGCCCCATAAAGCGGTGCTGGCCATGTTCTATGTAGCAGAGGCTTCAGGTCTCTGCTCTCAGCCCCCACTCTTTTAGAGGTGACTCTCTGCAGTGGATCTGTGTTGGCCTCGGTTTGGAAAAGTCATCCCTAAGGACCACATAACCAACAAAACCATCCCTCGTCTTTTACAGCATTGCGAACACACAAACACACCCACAGACAGGGCCTTTGCAGTACCCTGTCGCAAGGATCACGGCCAGTGACACTATCTCAGCGTGGTTAACTAGGCTGTCATCCAAAGGGGTGCTTCCAAGGCCAGCTACCACCAACAGCTTTCTTGCTATGAAACAGTTTACGTTACCTGCAGAGCAGCAAGAACAGGGGCTTCAGTGGAAACGCCGGACGTGAAAGTCATTCTCTACACGGCTTCTTTAGAGCACTATTCTGCCTGCAGTGCCTCTTCCGGAGTCTTTCAAGTCTAGGGAGAGTCACAAGATGTGTAAGGTTACATGGGAAATGAGTAATTCATACCAAGATGTGTTGATGGCACTGATAGCAGTCCCTGGAGGTTGTGGGATATCTGGGTCGTGGTAATGCAGCAGAAAGGCACAGAAACCAGCCACTATTCCGTCGTTACAGTAGCCTGGGGAGTCGACTTGATTCTTGGTTTCTCTGATATGGTCTCAAGGTAAAAAACAGCAGTTGTTCATGATCCAGTCAGCAAGGTCACCTCAATGCCAAGAGGTCCTAGCGGGAGTCAAAAATGCCAGAGACTGTGAAGCCAGTGAGATTTCCAGTTCACAACACTCCATGGCCCTTATCATGGAGCAAGATATTTTTTTCCTCCAATTTTTTTTAAAAGAAGGACAGATTCCCCAAATCTATATACCCGAAATGTTGGATTGTTGGGAGCTTGTGTGCCAAGCCCTCCTGTCTGACCACAAGGGACTGCAGAAGAGGAATGGGCGGATTCATTAAACCTTCACCCTTTGAGTTTCTTTCTTTCTTTCTCCACCTCTGTCCATCACATTTAGCTTAAGTACCAAGAAAATCAAGCAGTGTTTGAAATTTCACGTTTTAACCTTAAAATGTGGGTCAAGAATATTTTGGATTCCTTTTTCTATAAAGTAGGAAACCAGAAGCAAAAAAGCATTAGTCGTGTGTGTGTGTGTGTGTGTATGTGTGTGCGCGCACACACACATGTGTGCATTCTTGCATGTGCATGCAAAGACCAGAACAGGATGGCAGGTTCTTCCTCCATGGTATTCCTTTTCACTGTCTGGATGCAGGATTTCTCACTGAGCTGGAAGCCCACTAATTCAACTAGACTGACTGGTCACTGAACACTTGGAATCCAACTATCTCTGCCTCCCAGTGCTGGTTACAGGCACACACAGTCATGTCTGGCTTATTTGGTTTCCACATGAGTGTTGTCAAACTCAGGTCCTTAGGTCTTCATGTTTTTATACAGCACCTGCTATTATCCACTGAGCCACCTCCCCAGCCCTTGTTTATTTTTTAAGATGAACCTTATTGTGTGAGAAAGGAAAGAACTTCCCTCACCTAATGTGTGCAGATGTGATTGTTTCTCGCCCCTGAGATCTCTGGAAATGTTTATTTTGGTGTCATAGAGAGCCAATTACCTACTTAAAAAACATTTTAAAGCTATTTGTTTATTCCTATTTTATGTGCATTGGTGCTTTGCCTGCATGCATGTCTGTGTGAGGGTCTCAGATCTCCTAGAACTGCAGTTACAGGCGTTGTGAGCCATCACGTGGGTACTGGGAACTGAACCTGGATCTCCTGGAAGGTCTCCCAGTGCTCTTAACCACTGAGCCGTCTCTCCAGCCCCTCAACTCTATATTTTTTTCTCCTGAAATTAATTCCTCAAAAGCTCTGTAGCTCGCTGAAGATGTGTGAGTAACTGATTTATGCGTGTGCATTTATGCCCTGGAATAACTGCACGGTGGAGAAAGCCCGGGACAAACAGATGTGAATCAGGGTACCTCCATCAGAAATGGCGGAGGCCCAAGCCTTGCTGCTAATGGCTGGAATGAACATGCTCTATTTCAAGTTAGAAGAGTTTGCCCGTTTGTTCTCGAGGTTCAGTCTAAACAGTGGGAGTTCGATGGACATCACTATTGCTTCTGTTCTAATCAAGTCAAGATCATCTCGGCATGGTGGCTCACATATTTAATTCTAGCACCCAGGCGTCTTAGGCAGCAGGATCATGAGTGAGGGGCCAGCCTAGGCTACATTGTGAGGTTGTCAAAATAAACACAAACACCGCCATAGGCATTTGTGCACATATGTGTGCATGCACTGGTAAACACACATGTGCACACATATGCACATTCACATACACTCACAGGCACACACAGATATAGACCTGCACATATACATGTGCACACACACAGAGATCCACATACACCCCTAGGCACGCACATATGCACATATAGACAGAGAGACACACATGAGCATACACAATACATGCGCATCGAGGGGGTTACTTCTGTCATGACTGCACTGTTTAATCAAAGATCTGTCGGCTTCGAATATACAAACTGCCTTGAAATCTTGTGTACATACAAAATACTAAGTTAAAACCCAGGAACTCAAAAATTAAGTGGGAGACATAGAGGAAGATCCACAGTGGCTGAGTTGATATTGCCAAAATAGGTACTTCCAAAGCAGGGAGTTTTAATCTTTGCTGAACCCCATGGTCACTGCGCAGCAGACATCTCTGGCAAGGGTGCATTGGAACCACGGTTCCCACTCAGACAGCAGGCTGGAACACGCAGGTGACGAGGCAGATGAACACGGGCTTGCTTAGCTTTCTAAATGTCTAAGCGAGCCTACATGCCAGCTGCATGGAGAGCAAAATCAACAGCCAGAGCCGGTTGTCTGATGGACAGATGTGCCAGAACAGAGGTGTGGCGAAATCAGAAACAGTGGGTTGGGGGGGCGTGGGGGACTCTGGCAGGCTGCTGGCCACCTTCAAAACCCACCCTCCTTTTGGTCTCTCAGAGAGTCCCTCTGTGGCTGGTAACAGAAATGGGCAACTTTGAAAACTTTCTTCCCACCTCCCATGTAAAAGAGCCAGGAATGGAAAGACTGTGAAAGCGGGGAGGTGTGGCTCTCTGTAGGAAGGATGTCCAGTTTCTGTCCTTTTCTATCTTTCTATTTTTCCGCCTGGAACTCTAACACGGCGGCTAGAGCCATTTTTAAAGAGATGGTACAAGCGTACAGACGTACAGACAAAAGACTGTTGGTCTCAGCCTACAGCTCCTCAAGCCACTGAGCCAGTAACAGCAAACACCCCCTGTCCTGAGCTTTTGTTAGATGAGAAAAGCAAGCCCTTACATATTTAGGCAACTTGCACTTTGAAGGATGAACACAGGAAAAGGGTAATGATGCTTCTTGCTCTCTCAAATAGCAAAATTAAATTTAAATCAGGTTGAAGTGAGTACTTTACTTGCTCAACAGCACAATTCTGTACACAGTCAAGTGCAAAAATATGTCTCAAATATGCTGAACTTCTCATCCGTCTAAATTTGGAGGCAGATGGAGGCTTTAGGTAAACATCTAAAGGATGGCAGCCGGCAAGATTTACCAAATTAACTCCAGTGCCGGCGAGAGCTGCAGCTGACTGACTAGGCTTCTCTGAGGCCCCCTTCACCACATGGCAAGCTTGGATCACCAGGCACGGATCACCAGGCAAGGGGGCGGTCCACACAATGTCCCAGCATCACCCTGTAGGTGGGCTCCCTTCTTGAAAGGTTCTTCTCACATGGGCACTTTAGGGGCAGGTTTTCAATAAAAAGATGTCAGTACCGCGTGACTCAAAACCACTCTGAGCGGTTGTGCCCCTCACCCTGCCTTCTGGCTGCATCTCCCTTTTTGCCACGCACTTGCCCCCTCCATCTGATCTTTGGGTACATCCTACAAGTTTGGAACTGGAAATCAATGGTTCTAGTTTGAGTCCCAAGTCTGTCACCAAGGAGATGTCATGACTAGATGGCCTCTCCCTCCTGGGCTAGGGAGGAGCAATAAGAGCTCTGGTTCCCATGGTGATGAGATGGTGAGTTGAGTTGATGCCCTGGGTGTGCTGTGGCAGGAAAGCCGGATAGCTGATAATTAGGCTCTGAGGTATTTAAAGCAGCTGGTCCAGTGATCAAAACAGGGAGTCCTGCTCAGGGCGTCCTGCCCACTCCATACCCAGAAACTGTATTTGAGAGGTGACCACCATGGGGTCTACAGGCAGCTGAAGCCAAAGTCACAATAAAGGTTTCTATGCTTCTTGTTGTCCCGGGCGGTCAGATCGGGGCCCACAGCTGCAAGCCTGAAACTTTGAAAATACATTTTTATAAAGAAGTCATCATAGGGATCATGGGAAAGGCAGAATAGACCGGATTAAAACCCTGTTAAAGTCCCTGCCCCATGTTGCGACATGTTCGGTGCCTTGGTTAAAAGTCTACTATCATTACTTCTTTCTCAATAACTCACATGGTTATTCCTTCTTTTACTCTAAAACTTCCATTATTCTCTATTTATAAACTAATTGAGGACCATAATGATCTTTTTTTCTGGAGCTGGCCAGGTCATCTGCTACAGGCACTTGCTGTCAAGCTGATGACCTAAGTTCAATACCCAGAATTCACATGACAGAGGGAGAGAAGTGACTGCCACAAGCTGTCCTCTGGTCTCCATGTGTGCGAACACACACACACACACACACACACACACGCACGCACGCACGCACATACACACAGAGAGCACTAAATGTCAGAATTTTAAAAAAGACATGCCTTCTAATTTTAGTGGTAAAATATAGAGAACCCAAAATTGATCACTTTAACCAGTTTAAAATGCCGATTTACATGTGAAATTTCCATCTTTACATTAGAGACAGTTACTGCTATTGATGGGGTTAGGCATGCTGCGTCCATACACACAGGCACCAAGCACGCTCGGGTGACTATAGCCAGAGCACCGCTCTGCAGCATCAAAGACTCCTGTGTGCTGTGCACCCATCAGCACTATCCGTTCCTGAACTGCGTCCTTTCCCAGAAGGACTTCGTGTCTACTGAATACTAGCTCCCAGTTCTCCTGTATGCCCAGCCCCTGGACACCATCCTTCCACTGTTTCTAGGACTTTGACCACTCAAGAATCCACACAACAGGACGCATGCAGTATTTGGCCCAATGTGATGTCTTCAAGAGTCATCCATGTTGAAGCATGTGCCCAAACGTCTTCCCTTCTGGAGCCTGAGTAATCCCCCACTGTAGGCCCTGGTATCGTTTGCTCACTCATTCCAGTCAGTACCTATTGGGCCTGCTTCCATGTTGCTGTGAATATGGGGGAATGAATAATTTGAGTTACTGCCTTCTTTAGAATATACACCTTATTCCTTGCTTTTCCTAAGGGAGTTTTTAATCAGTTTTTTTAATTTTTTTTTAAAGATTTATTTAGTTATTATGTGTACAGCATTCCTTCCATGTGTGCCCACATGCCAGAAGGGGGCACCAGGTCTCATCATAGATGACTGTGAGCCACCATGTGGTTGCTGGGAATTGAACTCAGGACCTCTGGAAGAGCAGTCAGTGCTCTTAACCACTGAGCCATCTTTCCAGCCCCAGTTTTTTTGATTTTTATGCCATGCACTTTGATCACATTTACCCCTACCTCAGCCCCACTAAGATTAACTTCCACTTCCCCATCTGTCCAGTTTTGTATCCTTTTTTTTTTAAAATCCAGGTCTCCTATGTGCTGTTCATATATTTTTGGAGCTGTGGTTTTTCCATTGCAGTGCGGGAATTACCAGGGGCCACACCCAAAAAGAAAACTGACCCCCCCCTCTCTTGACAGCAATCAATGCCCCTTCATCTCATTGTCCGCCCACCCAAGGAACACTTCCTGTGTGCCTGCCACACGATCAGAGGCATCATGTAGACACATCTAAACGCTGTGCTGCCTTGAACTTGGAAATGGAAGTGAGGTTCTGGACACGCACACGCATGATAAAAGAACATAAAGCAAGTACATACAAGGGGGGTGAAGTAGTTATTGATGGCCGTTTGCAAGCCGGAGAGCCTGGGAACGTTCCGGTCCAGGAAAACACTTCAACAGTCCTGGTCTGGCTGGGAGACTGGATGTGCCCTGAAGAGCGGCTGAAGAAAGTCCAAGAGGCTGGAGTCTGGAAGCAGCAGAGATTACAGCAGCAAAAGCTGCACTTGTTTAGGGGAGAGAGGAACAGATAGAGCCCTGCTCTGACCTGGGCCCCTTCATCTGGGAGGACCAAGGTGTTGCCCGCCCGGAAGCTGTGCCATTGCCCCCCACGTCGATCCTTTCTGGAGATGCGTCCACTTTCACCAGTTCAGATGACCTCCTCAGTTCAGTCAGTGGGAGACCGAGACCAAGCATCACGGATAGCAGAGACAAGATTTACAGACATGTTGGTAGATGACATTTGGAAATGTCTTTCATGGGTCTTTTTCTTGCCGTGGTATTGACTTTCTTAGGATCCTTTCTCAGGTTCTCTCGTCCCATCCCACACTCTTCCTTCGGCTTTGCCAAATCCTTAGCCGCATCCCCCGTATTTTGTCTAGTCTTGGCAGCCTAAACCATGTCCGTTCTGTGTACCATCCCACAACTCTGTTTGGACCCATCTGCTCCAAGTCTCCGAATTTGGCAGTGGAGGGAGGGCAGGATGGTGCCTGGGAAGAGCCAGGCCCTACTCTGCCAGGGTGGAATGTGGGGTGGATGCAGTCAGCCTAGCCTCTCAGCTGTGCCACCTCCATACAGGCAAGCAGAAGGAAGGAAGGGAAACTTGGTGTGCTTTCTGTGCCGTTGCCAAGGGTCTGCCATAGCTGCTTCCCCACTTCCCCCACCATGCGCTGCTTAGTCCTGGGTCTTCTCCATTTTGCAGACCACCAGGAGAAACAACAAGGCTTGCTGACCCCTGAAACAGGTCTAAGCTGTGGCTGTAATTCTGGGATGAATGGCTATGCCAAACTCTTCTAACCACAGAACAGGGCTGCTTTCTCAAAACAGGCCGTGGCACAGAGCAAGGCCCCCTGCTACCCCCTCCCCCGTAGGACCAGAAAGGGTTAGCTTTAATGAGTGTGTTAGCTGCAATCTGTTTTCGACCTTCAGAACACACTGCAGAGAGTCCTAGGCTTTAATGAGCTGCTCAGTCCGTCAGGAGTTAGACCCTTAGTGACTCATGACACAGACAGCCAATCCCATGGAGAGATAACCCACACCAGAAAGCAAAATAATGACACATCCAGATATGAGCCCCACACAGACATCCACCCGATAAGCCCTAAATAACAAGGGCACAGTCTCGTTGACACCCGGCTTCAATAGAATCCACATATAACTATAGTCCCTAGAACGCCTTTGTGTAGAGAGTGTCTCTCTACTGTCTTGCTCGCTATACTTACGCCAGGGTGTATCTAATAAATTCTATTCCTGTCTTTGTTTTGCCTTGTCTTGAATTCTTTCACCACCCACACATCACTGGCCTGTCACCAGAGTTCCCACACAGCATAACCCATCCAAGACACCAGACAGGCTGATGGGACAAGCCTAAGTGCAATTGGGAGATCTTGGTCAAAAGGACAACCACATTTAACTTCCCTTTCTAGATTAGAAGACAAAGGTAAAACCTAGATAGCAGAGAGGACAGCAAGTACAAGAAATAGTAGTTAGGAGCAGTCATGTTTAGGACACAGCACACCGCCATCAAATGCCACTCTTTGGGACCTAATGCACTTGACAATCAGAGGGGCAAGATTTCTTTAGCTTTCATACTCTTAAAAGCAGGAGACAAGCAGACTGAAGATTTGGTTCAGTGGTTAAGAGCATTGACTGCTCTTGTGGAGGACCCGGGTCCCGTTCCCAGCGTCTCCACATCCGTGTACCACCTGCAACTCCAGTTCCAGGGATCTGGAGCCCTCTTCTGGCCTCTGTGGGCATCAGGCAGGCATGTGGTATACATATGTGCATTCACAACATAAAATAAAAACAAGTACTTCTTAAGTTTAGGAGACAAAGTTCCCACACAAAATGAGCAAGCGCCCTGCTTCCTGTGGAAACCACGCAAAGCCTGCTGTGCTCGCCCGTCTTTTTCCCCTGGTCATTTTCCCACTCCACCCACCACCTGAGGCCAACTCCCTCGCCTTCGTCCTGTTCTCACAGCTGGTAACAGTCTGTCAGTTTTCCCTCTCTGCTCTTCCTTTCCTTATGGATCTCCCTTGCCACATAAGACTCCCATTGCACGCAGCTACATGCTACTGATCATGCGACACAGATTCAATATTTAGGCCCTGCAAAGATCCTAAGAGAACAGAGGCGACAAGCCTGACTCCTGCACAGGGGAGATTTGCTTCAAATATTAGACAACTCCATCACCACTAGGTACTTTTGTGGTTTTTTTTTTTTTGCCTGTTTTTTGTTTGTTTTTTGTTTTGTCTTCTCATCACAGAAATAAGGAAGACCGTCATATCCCAAGAGGTTTAGCAGCAGCTGGGGTGGAGCTTACTGGCAGGGCATGAGTCTAGCATGTACAAGACTGCATATTCATCCCAAATATACAAGACAAAAACAAACAAACCAGTGGTGTAGGAGGCCCTTCTGTTTGTGTGCTGTTTTCATTGGTTAATGAATAAAGAAACTGCTTTGGGCCTGATAGGGCAGATCTTAGGTAGGCGGAGAAGACAGAACTGAATTCTGGGAGGAAGGAAGCAGAGTCAGAACCGCCATGGAGACGCCAGGCCAGACCTGTTAAATCTTTCCTGGTAAACCATAACCTCGTGGTAAACACAGATTAATAGAAATGGGTTAAATCAAGATGTGAGAGTTAGCCAATAAGAGGCTAGAGCTAATGGCCAAGCAGTGTTTTAATTAATACAATTTCTATGTGATTATTTCGGGTGTAAGCTAGCCGGGTGGCCGGAACAAGCCGCCTCTCCTTCAACAAACCAGAAACAAGGAATGGAGGTGGTATCATCTTGGAGGGAAAACGAAAGCTTGGCTTTGGAGATTCTAGATTTGGGTTTAAGTGGAAGTTTTAATGCAAGCAAGGAGGAGGCTAGCAGGGGGTAAGAACTTCATTACAACAGTGCAGAATTCCAGGCACGGCCATACTCTAGAGGGCCTGGCTAAATCCATTCCTGCTATACAGCTGTTCTGCTGTTTGCCTTTTGAAACTTCATCTTTGTTTTTGAGAAAGAGTCTTGCTATGTAGTCCTGGCTGCCCTGGAACTCACGGTGTAGACCAGAGTGACCTTGACTCCTGAGTGCTTGGATTAAAGGCGTGTACCACCACGCCCAGCAACCTTATGACCTTCAAAATGCATTTGTGTCATCTACGAGCTCCTTTAAGGCCCATAGAGGGGCACATTTTTACACTTAAAATCCTAGATCATCTGAGACACCCGACTCACTCTAGACTCCAGCAGAGACACCGAAGGGAAGCGAAGCACAGAGGGATTCTAAGGCATGAGTTTCACTTCCTGGATTCACTTTCGTGCCCCATAGACTCACCCTCCCCCATAGGCCCTAAGTCTATGTACAAACACTAGCAAGAGAAGCAAGCCACTCTCACTGGCAGTTGCTGACCAGTGTGACCAGGGGCTGGGTACCGGGATGGGGTTACATCAGCAGGGCGGACACAAAGGGAGGACTTTCAGAAGAGCAGAGACTCAGAGGCCGCTACTGCCAGGACTGACCATGGCCATTCTTCTCATGCTGGCTCCACAGGACTGCAAAGAGGCCCCAGTTTTGTGCCTCATTAGTTGTGAGGAGGGCCACTCACAAAGAAACTCACATGTCATTAATTCATTGGCCTGTACCTCAGTGACCCAACTGGCACCGACGAGAGGCTTGGTTTACAGGTCAGCTGAAAGAAGCGAGACCCAGACGGTTTTGTGGCACCTGGATCTGGAACGATGAGATTTAAACGCAAGGAGTAATGCATGGGCCCCAAACAGCAGCTGCACCCCTCCATGGACCAGCGCTCACCGCAGGGGCATCCGTGGGCGGGCGGGTAGCTCTTTGTTTTGGCTGACTGTGTTTGGCATGAGTCACTGTTCAGAATGAAGTTGCCAAAGGGGGAAGAGAAAAAGGTAGCAATACAAAACCGCCGTTGCCCTGGATGGCTGAGAACTACAGGCTTGCAGAGGGTTGCCGCCCTAAGGGATCTGAGAAAGCATTCCTCAGGAGGTCCGACCTAGTCACCAGGGAGGGGCGGCCCGCGCTGCTCTGCACTGTCCTGAGCAAATGACCCTAAGGAGTGGCTTGGTGTCTCTCTGTTCTATCCTCCCCAGAGATGGTAAAGGAGGGGACCTGGAGGAGCCTACCATGGAGCTGGTGACCCTCAGCAGGGAAATGGACAGATGAAGAGCCAATGAGTAAAAAATCAAGAGAAGCAAAAGCTGCTGGGAGGATCTAAAGAATCCAGGAAAGCTGGCAGCTGGGCCAGCCACCTCCCGGGGCTCTCACACAGTCCCTGGGCAGTCGTAGAAGTGATGCTTCTCAGTGCTCAGACGACACTGAAGCAGCTGGCCCATGTCGAACACTGCTCAAAAAGTATCTTTTGCATCTCTGGCAGTTTATCAGGGTTTTCCAGTGTAGCCCTTGCTGTCCTGGAACTCACTCTGTAGACACCGATGGCCTTGAACTCAGGGGACCTCCTACCCCCACCACCCGCCTCCCAAGTGCTGGAGTGTTGGGATAAAAGGCATGTGCCATGATATCCAGCACAATCCTCATACATTTGCATCTAAGGTTATAAACTTTCTAAGATCCAGACTGCCCAGCAGAAATCCAGCCTTTCCCTTCCGACCACCTTAGGATTCCTTGTCAGCCCCGCCCTGTCTGTGCTGCACTGCCTGGCATTTTATATAACCCGCTTTCCCTCTGGTCTTCTACAGTTTCCTATATTTTCTCACTACACGCTCAGCAGAACAAGTTTCATAACATATTAAAGAGTGACCTGCTTTTACCAAATGATAGCTGGCTTCCCCACTTCTGAAACAGTCAATACAGACCTAATACTTCCCCCACCCTAAACCCACACTGAGCCCACCATTCCTGTCTATTAGGACTGAGCTACATTTAATTAAACTGCAGCTAGTTACCAATTAATTTTATTTTTCCTCTTATCCCTGAAGTTTCAGACTTCAGAACCTGCTAGGAAAATTACCAGCATTTGGGAATGCATATCAAATGGCATGCAAAGTGATGCAAATTAATACCAGGCGTAGATATCTAAACGGTTTGGACAAAGTTTGTAAGCCCCCACTACACTGATGACCTGTCTCACCTGCAGTGGATCCTGTTCCCTTTCTTCTTCTTCCTCCTCCTCCTCTTCTTCCTCCTTTTCCTCCTTCTTCTTCCTCTTCCTCTCCTCTTCTTCCTCACCCTCCTCCTCCTTATTTTTGTACTCTAGACTATTCTGGAACTTTGTAACCCAGCTAGCCATGACTCTTCCTGCCTCAGCCTCCTGAGTACTGGAGCTATAGATAAGTGTACCGTGTCTGGCTTGGATTCTCTTATTACAGCTGTCTCCAGTCACATTCAGTATCTTTACACTGATACACTGGGGAAAGCACCATGGCTTGGAAACTGTCCAAAGGGATGTAGGCTTTAACTTGCTGCTTGTCGGTTCTGTGGCCTTTGTCATCTCAAACTTCTCCAGGTCTCTGGTTATGTATTTGGAAATGATAGATAAGACAGCATAGGAAGGACATTATCACCATATTTGAATCAGCAGCACAGGGCTTACCGAATGCTTGCTGTATGCCAGCTACCATACACACACACACACACACACACACACACACACACACACACACACACTGTATGCCAGCTAATACACACACACACACACACACACACACACACACACACACACACACACGGCACACACTACACATGTGTGCTTTAAACATGAAATCCTTGCAAACAGTCCTTGAGGAAGAACAGAGCCCTTAGGTGTAGGGTCATTTCAGAGACCAGGACAAGGAGTCACAAAAGCCAGGAAACTTGAGCTAGGGAGCAAGCATGGGCATGACAGAGCCAAGAGGCAAGCTGTCACAGCCTCACCCCAGGGACCTTGTCCCCAATCACAGTACAGCTGTGCTCTGCGGCCACTCTCTGTATTTCTGCCATTATTAAACTTGGGTGATCTACAATGTCAAACTGCAGTCACACTTGCTTCAAAACACTGTTTCTTTAAGGCACTGACTGTTGATAGAGTTTGATTGAACTACCATCACCATAAACCTTTTTTTTTCCTTGGTATTCCAAGGGAGTAATTCCCACTCTTCTGGGCGCCATCTTCTTCCACTGGCTCCATATTCACATTTAAGTGGCTACAAAAAGCCATTCCAGTCGGGTGGTGGAGGTGACGCGCGCCTTTAACCCCAGCACTCGGGAGGCAGAGGCAGGCGGATCTCTGTGAATTCAAGGCCAGCGTGGTTTACAGGAGCTAGTTCCAGGACAGGCTCCGAAACTACAGAGAAACCTTGTCTCAAAAAGCCAAGATAAAAAAAAAAAGTCATTCCTTGGCTTTCTTCTCACCTTGGAAGCAGCCACCAGACCTGGCCACCAGCTCTCTCTAGATGCTGTGCCCTCAGGATTCACTTTTCCACCTCCTGACCTCCACTCCTTCCTCTTCACACCTCATCCTGATTGTGAAGCAGCCACCTTGGAAATATATCCAGATTCCACTCTATTGGCCACAGGGGCTGCAGGGCTCCTTTCCAGCCTCCAGGACTGAACGTATCCTTCTTCCTGGGACCTGTTGCTCCCTGTTTCCGGAATAGCAGCACCCCAATTTATGAACCCTTTCCACTCACATCCTCCACAGATGTCCTCCGTGACATGGCCCAGTCCACCCACCAAGTCAGCACTACCTCAGTCCTTGCAAGTCATTTGAGCTCAAACAATCCTCCCACCTCAGCCTCCTGGAGGCTGGGCCTGGAGGCACCTCCACCGGGCTGGGTTTGTTTTTAGTCACAAGGGTGTGAGGTTGTTTCGGAGATCCACCTACACTCTGTGGCTGGCCCCACCTTCTACCGCATCTCAGCAGCAGCCTTCTCCACTGTCCCTTCCGGCTCTTGTGGGACTTTACCAGCCCAGACCACTCCTGTTCTCTGCTCGTAGGATACACACTGATCCCTTTACTTCCCCAATTCCCGAGTTTCAACAGTTCCTACTCATCCTTAGCTCACCTTCCATTCCCCAGTAAGGGGCCTGCACCTCCAAAAGATGAGCTATGCCCATCTGTGCCCCACAGCAAGGACCCAGCTCACAGTAAGCACGCAAGACCTTGGTTTTGTCCAACTGACTTTATGACCCCAGTGTTGCTCAGTTTTTTATTGTCTCAAGGCGGTGTTCCTGCCCAAGTCTAAGAAAAATGAGGCTCATTCAGCTTAAAGCACACAATGTAGTGCTAGTGATAAGCCCCAGGAAACCAGGACGTGCCCAACAACAGTGTGTCCTCAGGTCAGAGCTGAGTAGACAGTGTCACACGGAGACTTCCCCGTTCCTTCTGCCTGGAGTATTTGCAGCCTGCCTAGGCAGATGGAACTCACTATCGGGCTAATTTCACCCCTTGCCCTGCCCACCTCTGCAAAGTGCATAGCCAGTGCTTAGCGAGTAAACCTTGCCTCTCAAAGGAAAGGGGGAGACTCCTTCCCAAGGGAACTCTCCTTCCTTCCCTGGGCCACACACTTCTTCAGCCATTTCTCTCCTAACACCAATAAATGGTAATCCAGCACCATCCGAATCCAGCCTCCCTTACAGATCTTGATACTCGTTATGTGCAACACAGACGGTTCTCCACAATAACTCACTTTTAAAGACTGCTTCCTCCAGGCACTATCAACGGAAGCTGCCAAAACAGACTATTAGTTTCTAGACTTTGGCTTTTACGTGGCTTAATAAGTAACAAGGGCACGTTGTATGCATATAAGATAAAAGGTGATTTCTATGTCTCTCAAACCATACAGTAGACACCAATTTTCTTTCATCTCTCCTTAATCTTGTTTATTGCTCTTAAGTTTTAAAGGTTAAGAAATGGCGTGGAGCATGTGCCCCCAAACTGGCATCACCCCTCCACTTGCCCGGCACAGGGACAAGCACGTTAAGATTTCTTCCCAGCCTCTACCTGGAAGCTTGGCGCTTTCATTAGCACACCGTGCCCACCCTGAAGGCACGCCCACGTTCCTCGCTCTGGAGTCCCTTCCCTCTGTCTGGGATTCCCCCAGAGGTTCCCAGGCCTCCAGCAAGATGCCTCCACTTTGCAGGGGGTACGATAGCTGGCCCGCTCCGCAGCATGAAAACTTGACCTTAAAACGCGGAGAAGCCTGTCCCTGCAGAGGCCACGGGTTGGGACACGCGACCTGAAGCTTGACTCCCCCGGGACCTCTGTCCCCGCCGCGCGTGGAGCGGGTCTCGATGGCCAAAGCCGGGGAGGCTTCCACGCGGGAACTTTGCGGCGTCCTACTCCCGGCTGCGGCTGCCGCGTGGGGCTGCGAAGCATCTGCTGGGCGTCCGCTGCAGTCGCACCGCCACCCTCGCCTGCTCTAGGAGGACCCACGGGCTCCGCCGCCAAGAAGCCTAAACCCAGCTAGTTCCGGATCGCGCTGCCCCCGCCCCAAAGCGACAAAGTTTCCCACGAGGGAAAGTGAAAGTGGCGGGCAGGAGGGGTCGTCCCCACCCCCACCCCAGCGCCCCTCGCTTGCCTATGTGTCCAAGCCGACCTACCGGGGAGCGGGGGCCCGGGGCGGAGGTCCCCGCCACTGCGCCACTACGGCGCCTCCGAGCCCGGTTCTCCTCTGCCACCCGCGGTACCCCGGAGTCGCTTTCCCCGGATCAGCGGGACAGCGCGGCGGTCCCCGTGACGCTGGAGAAAGGAGGAGCGCCACCACCACGTTCCCGCAGAGGAAGCTCCGCGCCCTGCTCTCGGGGGTCCCCGCGCAAGTTCCGTGGCGCGCACGCCGGCAGGTCGTGGCTCTTGGGCCCCGGTACCGGTTCTCTGCAGCTGCCCCGCCCGCAGGACACACACCAGGCGCCGGAGGAACGGGATTGCTAAGTAATTTTGCCCAAAGTCGCCGAGAGGGCGGTGACAAAGCAACTCACGTCTGCTACTCCGGGCTGTCCCCCAGCACGCTGGGTTCCGGGCCGGCAGGAGTCTCCTAGATGAAAGTGGGCTCTGAGGGCGAGGCCAGCAATGGCCTGCGCTGCCTGGCGAGCCTTATCTGCAGCGTGGGAAGGTGGAGTCTTGCAGGATAATTAGAGTACAAAGTTGTGTTTTAATCAGTGCCTACATGCGGAGTATGCTTCCTCTTTCCCCTCCAGCGGACGTGAGGGTAGCAGGGGGTGATGCTGTATGGGGCATCAGAATAACTGCATCAAAGAATGGTACACGCCCATTAAATCAGCCGGGCAGCCTCTGGCTCTCGAGGGGGGGTCTTTGTAAGGCGTCCTGTGAGTATGCTCACTTTGTAAAGCAGACACCGTAGGTGTGCTGGTGCTGGTGCACTCCCCAAGTCTTCTGCGTGGGGTGGGGATGGGGGTGGGAGTACAGGACTGTTTCTGGAATCTGCCCTAGAGGGCAAGGAGTAACATAAGCAAGTCAGCCCCAACAGGTTTATTCTTTGCTCTGTTCCGTGTTTTGAAATGGATTGAAAGCCTGCAGTATGGGGGGGGGGGGGGAAGGTGAGGAGCTCAGCAGGACCTAGAATCCAGATCCAGTCAGTTCCAAAGAGTGCCCACGTCAGCAGAGAGCCTCAGTTTCCCTACCTTGGCTTTAAAAAGTGTCCTGTGTTCAGTGTGCACGTGTCTTCATGTTCATTTACAGAGTTACTGAGAGGCAAACAGACCGACTTTGCCCACCTCTCCTTACTGGTGGGACCTCTGTTTTCTGGAGAAGTCATTAAATTAGCTCCACAGTTCATCTCCCCAGTAATTCACCTTTTCCAAGCTGCCATCATCAGTGTGTGAGATTAAGGAGAAGAAAAGCAAGGATTCTAATCGTCCCCGGTTCTGTGCCCTGTTCTCAGCTTTAATGCAGTTTAACTAGATCGTCGCGCCCTTATGAAGGGGAAGAACTGCTTTTACTCTCATTTTTTTCAGATGAGAAATGGGGCTGAGGGTAACGTGGATGGGGGTGAGGGGTGGGGTTGGAGAGGCGAGAGCAAGAATGTAGACTTCGTGGTCTGTTGGGTGTGTGCCTTCAACCACAGAGGAACTCACGCGCCAGTAGGGCTGGAATTCATAAGAACCAGCAGCCATCCTCAGCCCCAGCTCAAACCACAGGAGCCTCTAGTGATCTCAAGCAGGGAAGGTATACTAGGAACACACACATGTCTGTTTTATTATTTTGAACATATCAAAATGGAAACCCATTTACTCCCTAGGTCTCCTAGGCCCAGATCTTTGACCAATCATTTTGCTGTAATTTGTTTCTACGATGGGCCCTTTATCTTTTATTTTTTACATTTATTTATTTGTTTGGGGCAAAGAAGGCAGAGGACTACTTTCAGGAATTAGTCCCCTCCCCACACCATGCAGGTCCTGGAGAAGGACCTCAGGTTGTAAGACTTAGTGGCGAATGCTCCTCCCTGTGAACCATGTCAACAGCCCAGTGATCAGACTTTTGGTTTTAACTTCCTTTCTGTCAGGGTCATAAACACCATGAAAAAGCAACCTGGGGAAGAAAGGGTTTATTTGGCTTATCCATCCCCATCACACCCCATGGTTGAGGGAAGTAGCAAACAGGAACCATGGAGGAAAGCTGTTTATTGGTTGTTTCTATACTACGGACAGTTAGCCTTCTTCTACGGCCTTTTCCAACCTGCCTAGGGATGGTATTGCCCAGAGTGGGCTGTGCCCTTCTGCATCAACTAGAATCAAGAAAGTGCCCTACAGATATGCCCACAGGCCAATCCAAAGGCAGCATTTCTTCAACTGAGGCTCCTCTGTGGGTGTGCCAAGTTGACAATCAAAATTAGTCATCAAGTGGTGCGGGAGAATTGTCTGTATTCTGTCAATCATGTATTTTAATAAAACGCTGATTGGCCAGGCAGGAAGTATAGGCGCCTCAACCAGACAGGAAGTAGAGGCAGGGCGATGAGAACAGGAGAAGGCTAGGAAGGAGGAAGCACATTCCGCCACTCCTGCGCAGATCACCAAAGCAGCAACATGTGAGCTGACAACTGAAAAAGGTACCAAGCCATATGGCTAACATAGACAAGAATTATGGGTTACTGAAAGATGTAAGAATTAGTTAATAAGAAGATTGAGCTAATGGGCCAATCAGTTTATAATCTTATGGAGTCCTGTGTGTGATTTTTTTATTGGTGCTTGCCGGTTGTGGGGTACTGGGCAGGACAGAAACCCCAACAAGCTGGCCCTCATGTTACAATCAAGCCATTCAAAAACATCCTCAACTTCACCTTCCTAAACTTTGTTTTGGATTATTGTTATAAATTATTTGTATTATTATTATTTCTACTCAGGTCATACCCAGTGTTATCTTTCTCTCCATCGGTTGCTTTCAGTGACTTAAAATCTTATTGCAAACAGTCCCCCCAGATCTGAAAGTAGGCTGCCCAAGTGACCTCCAAGGAGGAGTGTCCCTTTCACTTGTATGCATCTTCAATGCGGCATCCTACGAATGAGGTGCCTTAACACTTCACCAGTATTTTATAGCAGGACTGTGACTCCTTTGAAGGTTCTCGGTGGAGAATCCTCTGACTCCTCCTGGTGGCCAGGAATCCTTGCTAGTGCTTGGCTCCAAGCTGTAGCACTCCAATTCTGTTTCTACTGTACTCTCTCTGGCCTTCCTTCTGAGGTTTCTTCTGCTTCCAAATTCCTTTTTGATTTTAGAATAGCAGACATTGGATTTGGAGACGACTCTAATCCAATACGACCTTGGGCTAACTGGATTACATCTGTGCAACTTCTCTTTGCAAGCGAGGGTCCATTCACAGGGTTCAAGAGGACACGGAGTTTGGGGGAAACACTAACCTAGTACAATTCACAAAAGTCAGTTAATGATACAGTGTTTGAGCTGAGGACGCAAAGTGGTATAAATTGAGGTGCCTGCTGCCCTCAAAGAAACTCTGGCTACAGAGGTAGGCCTTGCACTAAGAACATAAATAACCAGGAAAGGAGATACTAAGAGCCAAAGGACTGGGGCCAAATGACAACCTACAGGCCAAATAGTAGCTGTGGGACGGCGGCTAGGGATACCACTAGGAACCTCACTCTAAGGCAAGAGTAATCCAAGCACATTCTCAAAGGGAAAAAGCAAAACAATCAAGGGAAGCTTACTGATGCACACCTCTGGGGGCAAAGTGTGCCTGGCTGTACCCCAAGTCTGCAGCACACCCAGAATTGAGGGGCTGAGGGAACGCAAGCACTTACTTCACAGAATGGAAGAACTCCATGAGTTACTGCCATAATAGCATGTTGGGCATCAGAGCGTTTAAGGTCAGGCCCAAAGGTCCCTCCAATTCCCCAAACTCCAAAAGGCAGTTGGGATATTCAGAAATGAACTCAACCTGGACTACAGAAGGGTTTCCAGTGATTAGCTAAAGTCCAGTGTTCCTTAGGAACTCGTGAAGTCAGTTCCTGTCTACCAAAGGAGTCATTTCCTTTACTTCTAGCAAAAGGGATATAGGGCTCTTCAATTCACAGACAACTATGCTGCCTACCAGCATACCGAGGCCACTGTAGCCTCCAGGCCCCCATTCCCTACTCACTTGTTACACGTCTCTGTGAGAGCCCACAGACGTGAGCCTGTTCCACCTTGACTGAAGGTCACAGAATTTGCTCTTTCAAAGTTGTTGACAACAGAGGTGGCTACCAACAAGAGATTCTGACCTAGGGTTAGGTTAATTAGTATTTTGCATATAAAGGTGGATCGATTCCACCTGGATCAAAGGTCGGACAATTCAAGTTTATTCCTTATTTCATGTTAATGAAGTCTGTTGCCTCCCCCTCCGCTTTTGGAGTGAAGTATATTAAGTGTGTGGAAAATAAACAAGGTGGATTCGTATTCACTGAATGTCCCTCCTGATGCTGTTCTGTTTCTGCCTCTTAGTTCTCTTGTAGCTCTGTTCCTTTTGCTTAATAATTAGAATCCTCACGCTCCTACCCTGGAATGTACGAAAAAAAGGCTGGTCTTTGACACATTTCACCCTTCTAGCGCAGAGGCTTCCAGCAGCTACTTCCTTACAACCCTTGCTATTCTCACTATGCTCACTGTTCTCAGCTCCTGCTTCTGTTTTCTCTGTTCTCTGTCTCTGGCTGTTCTCCCTTCCCTGCACAAAGCCCTGGCCACATCCAGTCTACTCACTCTCTCTCTCTCTGCTCTGAACTCCTGCCGATGCCTCTGGCTGTGCTCTCTTATTTATAATAAAACCCTTATCCATATAGTGGAGTGGTCATGTTGGCAGCTTTTTAACTGCATCCCCTAGCATACAGTGTTCCCTGGGCTGAAGGTACAGCTCCGCAGTAGAGTGGTGGTTTTAGACTCACAAGGCCCTGAGTTCATTCTACAGGACTGGGGGTGGGGCAGGGATGGGGAAGTACCCTCAATGCTTTGATCTTTCAGAAAGTCCTGAGAACTGTCAAAGAGAGAAATGCCGTGTCTTATAATCAAGGATCCCAAGGCTTGAAGAAGTTGCATAACTTGCCCTGGCTAAGTCACAGACAGGTCATAGAATTTGTGTGTGACGCCACTCTAGAGACTGCTTCATCAGGAACCCTGCCACACCTCTCTGCCCACACAGGATGATGTTGCTTTCTGGGTTGCTTTCCCAGTACTGACTGTACTGCTCTTGCTCCAAGGAAAAGTTTCTGGAGAAAACACAGACAGCCTCTTACGTGGCATGAGCTCCAGTCAGGAAAGGGACAAGCCTTCCTAGATACCTGAGCAGGCTTCCCCCGAGTGTACTGAAGAGTCCCCACGGGCCTTATACGTTTTATAATCCAGGATCCCAAGGCCCAAAGGAGTCAGCTGACTAGCCCAGGCTGAACACCAGATCAGAGCTGGTGTGAAACACCAATCCTGTTCAGGACCCTCCACTCTGGAAGGATGTGAGCCAGCAAAACTTAGTGTTCACACCCTAGTGTCTAGTCTTACCCGGGTGAAGCAGCACCCACGCAAACAGACCTTGGTGCAGTTTGAAGATTTTTTTTTGGAGAGTCTGCAACTATGCCAAGCAGCTGTGGCTAAGCAGAAAGTCTAGCCTGAGGCTGTGGATCTTGTGTATGGCTTTCTGGATTTTCCTGGATTTTCCTTTACTTAGCAAACCAATGGCCTGCTGGGTCCCCTGCAGGCTGTCTTCACAGATACAGGCAGGTAAGGTTGACACACTTTTGGGTCCATTGTTAGCCACTGCATTCTGGCTCCTGCATTGCTTCACTGGTTGTTATGAGAGAATATAAAAATATAAAAGACAGTCCCTAACTTTAAGAATGACCCCCATCTAATCCAAGATGCACAAGATATTTAGACAACATTCTATGTGTGTTTGTAAAAGAATCTATAAGCAGATTCTGCTTCTCAAAATCAGGCTTTTTTGGCTGCCCTTTAAAATGATGGCGTTGTTGCCATCCCTCTCCACTCTTTTGTTTTGAGACAGGGCATTATGTGGCCCAGCTTCGCCTTGAATTCCTAATCCACTTTTGGGATGATAGGCATTCTATACCATGTCCTGGTTTGGTTAGCTTCTTAAGCGATGGCCTCCTTCATCTCTGTATCACCTTTGTCCTTTGTCATGCTTCCTTCGCCTTCAAGGCACATAGGTCAAACTAAGTCTGACCTGAGTGTAGCTCTGCAGGGCATTAAGTCAGTACTTACACCGTGAACTGCAGCTTAACCGCGAATGTGAACACCTGGGCATTTGCCTTTATAAAAAATAGTTGGGTCGCAGCCAACTACAACAGTGAGCTATTTAGGCTCTATTTAAAAAAGACAAATGCCAAGTTGTGATCGATCCAGGTACTTCTCACTTCTGTTTTCTGTTTTCTGCTTTTGTTTCTTTGGCTGTAAGTGAATGTGCACCTGCGGTGGTATGTGGCATCCTAAAGGATCTTTGTTCTTGGCTTGGACCACTGCCTGACTGGATCTAAGTAAGAGGCAATTGCTATCTGCAAATCTGACCTAGGCAGGGTGGTTCTTATCTCTAATCCAAGCATTGGGGAAGCAGAGGCAGACTAACGTTAGTTTGAAGCCAGCCTGAGCCAAATTCCAGGCCAGCCTAGGCTATAAAGTGAGTTATATATCTCAGGGTTTCTACTGCTGTGATAAAACACCACAGCCATAAGCAACATGGGGTTGAGAGGACTTATTTCACCTTACAGCTTGTGGTCCATCTTCCAAACAAGTTATGACAGGAAGGGACTTCAGGTAAGAACTGAAGCAGAGGCCATGGAGGAGTGCTGCTTTCTAGCTTGCTTCCCATGCCTTGTTCAGTCTGCTTTCTTACACAGCTGGGGCGTGGGGGGGGGACACCACATGGGGATGGCACCACCCACAATGGACTGAGCCCTCCCACAGCAATCACAAATCAAGGAAATGTCCCAAAGACTTACTCACTGGCCAATTGGGTGGGGTATTTTCTCATTAGGAAGAAGGTTCCCTCTTCCTAAATGACTCTCGATTATGTCAAGTTAACAAAACCCTAGCCAGCACAGTTACCATGTCTCAGGTCCTTTACCTGTACCCCCAAACATCGGCTAAGCCAGGTATTTTTTGCAATTTTATCTTTTTAAATCTTTATTTTTGAGACAGAGTCTGTGTATACCAGTCTAGCCTTTAATATACAAAGTAGCTGATGACGTTGAACTTCTGATCCTTTTGCCCCCACCTCCTGAATGCAAGGGTCCAAGGCATGTGTCTCACCCCAAAGAGCTGTGATTTTTGTCTAACAGACACCAAAAATCAATTGTTTGCTTGTTTCAAGCTTCTTGACATAATACCCACAAGCATATGGACTTTGTTTTGCTCTTGACTCTGTTTCTAGAACTTAACACAAGGTTCAGCTATTGTAGATGCGTGCTTAGTAAAGGAATGAAATACAAGTTAATCAACTAAAAATGGGTAAGACTTGGGTTGCTGTCTTCACCAGAGAGCAGAACAGTGGCCACTAGAGGCCAGGAAGGAGAGGGGAAAGAGGGCAGAGGGTTGAGAAACGAAGGCATTCTGCATCTCTCTCCGGAACCTGGAATAAGGTGGCTAGACACTCACTCAGAAAAGAGAGTGGAGTAAGCCAGAGGTATCTATAGCGTAGTTTCCAACCTGGCTACATGTTATAACCATCTGGGAAGCATAAGAAACTAATGATACACAGGCTCATTCTCAAAAGTTCTTTTGTACAGGAACAGGATTTCTGTAAAGGAAAAGTGTGTGTGTGTGTGTGTGTGTGTGTGTGTGTGTGTGTGTGGTGTGTAGTGTGTGTGTGTAGAATGTGGTATGTGGTGGTATGTATAGTGTGTGTGTATGTGTGGGGTATATGGTATGCGTGTATGGGGATGGTATGTGTGTGTATGTGTGGTGTGTGTGTGTGTGTGTGTGGTATATGGTATATATGTGTATGGGGTGGTGTGTGTGTGTATACTGTAATATAGCAGACTTGTTTTTCAGGGCTTTAGGAAGAGGGAAGCCAGGGCAACTTAATTTAATGTCACCCTCATAAGAACAACTATCCCTGAGCAGTTGCTATGTGTCTGCTACTGAGGCCTATGCCCTAAAGATTCCCTGTAGGACCTCTGTGGCTCCATTTACAGACACTGAGCCCCGAGATAAGGGAGAGTTGCAGGCTCTGTAGCTAGCAAGCAGAGGCCAGGTGCCAGCCTAAAGGCTGCATTCACACCCAGGTGCCAGTCTGCCTCATCAACCAAAGGCAGGTCTGGAAGGAGCACTGTCTTAGGATGAAACACTGCGACCAAAAGCAAGTTGGGGGGGAAAGGGTTTATTTGGCTCACACTTCCATATCACCGTTCATCATCAAAGGAAGTCAGGACAGGAACTCAAACAGGGCAGAAACCTGGAGGCAGGAGCCGATGCAGAGGCCATGGAGGAGTGCTGCCTACTGGCTTGCTCCCCATAGCTCGGTCAGCCTGCTTTCTTATAGAACCCAGGACCACCAGCCCATGCATGGCAGCAGCCACAATGGGGTTGGTCCTGTCACACCCAATCACTAATTAAGAAAATGCCCTATACGTTTGCATACAGCTAGCTCTTATGGAAGCACGCACTCCCTCCCTCCCTCTCCCTCCCTCTCTCCCTCCCTCCCTCCCTCCCTTCTGGGGATTTGTACACTGGTGATTTGCCTGCATGTATGTCTGTGTGAGCGTGATAGATTCCCTGGAACTGGAGTTATAGACAGTTGTGAGCTGCCATGTGAGCCCTGGGAATTAACCTGGGTCACCCGGAAGAGCAATCAGTGCTCTTAACCTCTGAGCCATCTTTCCAGCCCCTGAAGGCATTTTCTTAATTGAGGTTCCCTCCTCTCAGATGACTCTGACTAAGTCAAGTTGCTGTAAACCTGGGTAAACCTGGCCAGGGCGGACACCGAGGAAGAGCTCCTGGAGGAGGTCACATGGCAGAGTTTGCAACCTGCTTTCTGTTGTTTGCTGGGCTGTGTGCTGCAAGCTCCTTATCCTTTACCAGCAAACTGGCAATAAAACCTGCTTCATGAAGTTAGGGGCTGGGTGGGAAGATGGCCAAGTGGAGTGAGGTACCGAGGCAGAGCTGATGGCACCAATGGGACCAGGCTGAGCATCAGGCCAATGGAACATTTTATCAAAGAAACAGATGCAATGGGGGAAATCTAACTCTCTGGGAAAGCACAGAAAACAAGGGTGGGACAACTACATTGTGGGGCTGGTTGGCTTTGCCCTCTGTATGGATGGAGAAGCTCACCTCAAACTATCCTACTTGGCTTCTAAAGAAAAGACACCCACAATCCCAGTGGCTAGGAGTTCTCTGGGTTAGCACTTTTGAAGAGCATATCTTTTGTGGTGCAGAGCTGGCATCTCCTAAATTTGGTTGGCTATTCTTTCTATGTTTTGGCTAAGAACCATTCTCTTCAGCTGTATCATTTTATCAGTAGTATATTTCTTTCGGGGATACACACATACATAGACAATTTCGGCTTGTTCTGTTGGCTCAGTTCACAGCAGTTACCGTATAGACCGTGGTATGGGGAAAGCTCTGCGGGGCAATGCCAGCTGACTGGCAAGGCTCAACGACTAGCTAGGAACTTGCTTTAGCATTTCCTTGCCTTCAGCTCTGAAGGACATGACCCAAATTCCTATCTCAGACAAACTGTTAGACGTCATGGAACTTAGATGTGTCCTGTGGAAACACAAAAAGCCACTGCTTTGCCACCAACAAGTGCTTTATTGACATTGCAGCATTTCAAGTGTGCACCTGCTGGGCTTCCCTCTAAACTCCTGGAAAAGGAGGACTGGGCTACAGCTCATTTGATAAGAGTGTTTGCTTGGCATGCACCCCAGCACCACACAAATGGGGTGCTGTGGCATACCTGTAAGGTCAACATTTGAGAGGTAGAAGAAGGGAGATTTAAGGTCATCCTCGACTACAAGGTAATTTTAAGGTCAGTCTACTCAAAAGCAAAACAAAAACCTCCTGGTAAAGTAGTACCAAATAAAAGACTATAAACTTACAAGTGTGCTAAGGAATTTAGTAGTTAACTATAGCCCTGCACTTGGGGATTAAATAAGTCAGGGAAGCTGACTTGGCATGGCCTCCACTCTGATCCTCTTATTTAGGTGGTAAAAGAATTAGTATGTGGGAACACGATGGTCTCAGTGGGACGAAATCACAGTTCTTGGCTTTTACATGTTTAAGGATGAGTTTTCTTGTGTTAAATAGGCTTTAGCAAACACCACTAGAGCAGGAAAAACAAAACAACAACAACAAAAAGCAGGACCAGAATCCAAAAATACATGGGAGGTTAAGTGCTGTTAGTTCCCAATAGACAAGAAATCCAGTCTCCTGCAAGCCAGGGCCAATGGGTGCAATCATTCAGAGCAGCAAGACAGTTCTACACAAATTAGTTTGTTCACATCGAGAACACTGCAAGAGAGGAAAACAAAGGACTTCAAGAGTAGATACCAATGCGCTTATATTAGAACTGGTCAGCTGCAGTCCTGCACTCCCTTGGCTAACAGTGAGAATCAGCCTGTGCTACCGTGGTGAGCAAATGGACTACACAGAATGTGTAGGCAGCAGAAACCAATGAAATCACCATCACGAGGATAACACTGTTCCAATAGCCTACTGTGCATTTTGAATTCAGCAACTTTGGTGGAGAGAAAAAACAGACATGGTACATAACGTGAGCTCCGAAGCCAGACTGGTAGGTTTGATTTCTAGTCTACCTCTTGGCCAAGTGACTTGGTTCTTTCCTCAGTTCACTCATCTTAAAATGAGTGACAGCATTTCCCATCTCATACGGTATGGTGAGGATTATATGCATGAATATATCAAAAGTGCTTATAATGACCACTGTATGTATTATTAACGATACATTGGTTCTTATTCCAACCACTTACAAGTACGAAGGACTACACTTCCTTTCTCCCCTCCCCATCATTTCCTGACCGGTACAGTGGATGATTTGTGTAGCTTTCCCACACTTGGGCATGCATTTCTGTCAGCAAATCAAGGTAACATCACTTCTCCAGGGAGTGACCTCCTGAAGAATGGCTGGTAATTCACTGTGGTTGAGGAAAAACAATTTTCTAAAAAGATTATCTGTTTTGTGTGCGCGCATGTGTGTGTACATGCCATGAAGGGACCACTTGTGGCACTCTGTCCTCTCCTTCACCCACTGAGTCTCTAACTCAGGTTGCCTGGCTTGTTGGCAAGCACCTGTCTCTGCCGAGCCATCCTGCCAGACCGTAAAACAGCCTTTCTTGAAATGGCAGTGTTCAGGAGAGCTATTTCCCAAAAGAAGTGCACCGGAAGATACTCGTTTCATTCCAAACAACAGTTTTCTAACTGTATCAGCAGCAGAGCCCCTGTGATGGGAATGTGGAGAACAAATAATGATGGTGTTGCTCAACCAAAACAGCCATTCCCAAGTTCCCACACCTTGGCTCGTTGAAGTGAAGCTTCCTTACTGCTTAAGCCATTTTTAGTAGGATTTTTGTTACTGACTTCAAAGCACTGTAACTGACAGGAAGTTCTTAAGTGTCTGCTGTGCTTGAGTTACTTTACAGGAAGCATGAACTACACAGTTGTGAACTGGATTCTCAGTAAGGTTTTTGAAATGCTTCAGGGAGACAAACTACAAAAACTCAAACTAGGAATAGCAGGCACCAACTATTAAGGGCTTGGATTAAGATAAGCTGACAAGACAATATAGGAGGTCATAAATGAGGAGTGGCCTCATGTGTTAACTATATGATGACTATATGAACTATATGATACAATAAACTATGACAAACTATATGATGACTATACGAACTATATGATGAACTATATGACTATATGAAGTATATGATGAACTATATGAACTACATGACAGACTATATGATGAACTACATGATGAACTGTATGATGAACTATATGAACCATATGATGAACTATATGAACTACATGACAGACTATATGATGAACTACATGATGAACTGTATGATGAACTATATGACAAACTATAGGATGAACTATACGATGAATTATATGATGGAAACTATAGATGGGCAGGGGAGAGAAGTGTAGGGGAGTGAAGGAAGCCCTGAGTGAATTGTGCTTTGACATGGGCATGTCCATGTGAAGGACCCCAGAGCCTCAGAACCTTGGAGGGATGGCAAAACCTCCCTGCCACCTGGAAGGCTCAGAAGGAAATGGCAGTGCCTTCCTTGAGGAACCAAGTGTGAGTGTTGACAGTGTGTACAGAAAATGTCCCATAGCTTCTTCCCCTCCCCAGACAGTTATGGCCTGGAGACTGCTCCACAACAGAGATCACTCCTACAGAGAAGAGCTAAGCCCGTTCCCTTGATCTGGCTGTGGACCATAACCCTGTCATTGTTCAACTCTATATACTGAACACTGTGAGCTTCTGGGTGCTGAGGCTTTCCCAGTCGAGAGCCCAGACCACCTGACCTAGCTTCTCCATCTGTCATTTTTTTTTCTCATTCATTCACCGCCTCAGTCAGATCCAAGTCCCGGGAGCCAAGCTGGATGCAGAAGAGAGGGAATGTTCTAGGTGGGGAAACTGTAAATGAGGGAGAGGGGTGTCAGGTTGTATTCATTTCTAGGGTCAATAGTGTGAAAACACCATATATGGGGTGGCTTAAAACAACAGAAATAGATCTTTCAAAATCATGGTCTAGTTAGTATCGCTGCCATCTATTCTGTGCTGGGACCACTTGTTCATAGACGGATACCTACTGATGTGCTCTTACATCCCTGGTGTCTCTTGAGGAAGACAGATCAGAGCCCGCCTTAATGACTTTATCTGACTTAACCAACCTTCTAAAGGCCCTATCTACAAACATAAAATTTGAGAAATTGGGGACTAGAGATTTAACACATCAATCTTGAGGGACACAATTCAGTTCAAAGCAGAGACCAAAAAAAAAAAAAGATATTTAAGAGTTAGAGATTATTGAGAGATGAAATTGGAAGACTACATTAGGATTTGAATTGTTGGCCTAGATTTTGTTGTAAGGTATCCATCGGAGAAGATCACTTAGCTGTGGGTTAAAGTCAATAGAAAGCCTTTATTAGCTGGCTGGTGACTACACTGGATGTTTGGGTCCTGAGTACAGTCTCAGGGTGAGCTTTTAAGCACAAATTCAAATCCTAGAATGATATACTAAGTCAGCAAGAACAGTTAACCAAAAGTGAACTACAGAAGCCAGAAAGCAAGGTTAGTACATTTAAGGACTTTCCCAGAACTATGAACTGTGTTGGATGAGGTCTGTGATTCTGGCAGGCGTTGCTCCTATGTGCTGGGTTGGTACTAAGGCTGGGTGGTCTTCCACCACACTGTCAGTGGTGCTGAAGTCTGGGCTGGTACAGTTTCACTCTTGCAGCAGCAAAGGGGGCAGTGTAGATACTTAAGAATATTTTGTCAGCAGCATGACACAGTGCTCATCAATAGCAAGCGAAACAGAACTGCAGTCTACACTGGTGCTGACGAGGGCTGAACTGAGGGGAATGGAGGGCTCAGGTCAATGCATCATAAAAATATTTCAAGAGTCATGTTTATTGCATCACTGTGCGCAATAGCAGGTGCCCGGCAGCAGAAGAATGGGTAAAGAAAATGTACATAGCCACAATGAAAGTATTTTCAGCTATAAAGAGCAAAGTTATGCCAATCACAGGTAAATGGAAGTAACTGAAAATAAGGAAATTAAGTTAGTCTCAAAAAGACAAATATGTCTTCTCTCATGAATAGTTCCTATATTTTAAATAAGTAAATATTATGTATATATGAAAAGGGAGGCAAGACTCTCTAGGAAAAGGGGGGACTAATAGGGGAGGGGAAGAGGGAAAAAGAGGAAAGAGGCATATGAAAGGTAATATACTCAATGTGTATCATATTCATGTATGAAAATACCCTATATAATACAGTACTATGTGCAATGAATACATGCAGTGAATTATTAAAACCGGTCTCACAGAAAGAGCACAAAGATCAAGTAGATTGGATCACTGGACAGTCTTCAGGGTACTGTGTGTGGCTGAGGGTCAGAAGCTTACGAGCTTCACTGAGAATCCAGAATAGACAGAACTGCTTGCAAATACCCTACACTGCCCTGCGGTCTCTCAGAAGAGTCATGGCAGAGCAGCTCTCGCCAGCTCTGGGTGGACCAGATCCTTCCTGTCCCAAGTTGCCCAGATGTGTATCCCAACATCTCAGAGTCAGCTCTCAACTGCATAGTATAAAGATATTTTCTAAATGTTTTATGCATTTGAAGTTAGACATCCAAAGCCTATACCATGGTTCCCCAAACATGTTCTGCTCATTAAAAATGTTGAACAATTATTTTATGTGTATTGGCGTTTTGTCTACATGCATGCCTGTGCAATGCATGCCCAGTGCCCACAGAAACCAGAGAGCACTGGATCTCCTGGACCTGGAGCTCTAGAGAGGGCTGTGAGCTGTCACATGGGTACTGGGATTCTGCTGAGCCACCTCTCCAGCCTTCTAGTGATTTTTATAGCAATTTCCACTTTTCTACATGAGAGAGAAGCAATAGTACACAAATGTCAAGCCAAAGCTTATTTGGGAGCCAGACAGAATGAGGGATGAGAATTATTTGGTTACCAAAATAGTAAGGAGTTTGGGAAAACTGATAAAACTCTTGAGTATCTTCCAAATGCTCATGACAGTGTAGACGTCAAAGGTGCATCCTTCAGAGACAGTCAGCTCCAGTCAGCACTGGTCAGTTCTGTTCTAAGATTTAGCATTACCTATACTAATTTTATATAAATCTTATATGATACTAATCTTATATAAAAGTTAAATTTCCTTCATTTTTTTTGAGCTACAGTTCAGAGTAACTGGGGAAAACAACCCAGGGTCTCTTAGGGGATAATTATGTGAACCACTTTTGCGTGTATCTTCACTTTCCTCACAAGAACTGCTACTCACGCAGAGGCAGAAATGCCAAATGCAAGGATAGTTTTAAGTTTCTGTCAATAAAACTAAAGCAAGTCTTCTTCAGGAATGCCTTTATTTCACTGGCATGAAGGCACTAACCTGGCCTAGCAGTTTTCTTATCACAGTGAATACACAGCTCTCAAAATAATCCCCAGTGCCCGCCACACAAGATGGGATGGGTGGCTGCAGATTAGAACAATACGAAATAGGCTACCAAGAACCCAGGCTTCAGAATGGTAGCGTCTTACATTCCACATAGAACTTCCAGTGCTGCTCCATTACGTGGCTTGGCAGAAGCTCTTGGTCACTGATTGAAAGTATTTCTTTTATCTGTAGATAATGAGGGAAACTTTGCACTGACTTTCTGGAAGTGCCTGTTAAAACAGGAATCAAAATTAAAACTGGCCTTTTATAATGTAGGAGTTAAACATAGTTATTACATATTCTAGAACCCAGTCAATCCACACCTGAGCATAGTTGCTAATGACATTCATCATTCCACTTTCTATACCTGAGACAAACCTATGAGAGAGAGGGAGGGAGGAAAGGGGCACACATTGGTGGGATGGGGAGAGGGGGAAGGAGGAGGAGAGAGCTATTTGTAGTCTAAAATTATAGCAGAAAAAGCATGAAGAAAACTTTGGAGGGCAGCTGAATAAGGATTCCTGGCCCTCAATTTCCAATAAGTTGTGAATGAAACAGATGTGAAGACTAAATGAAATCTTGCATGTATACTGCTTAATACATCATTACCTGGCAGATGACAAACAAAAAAACTGTTGCCATTATAATGATCACTATTGATTACTGATTAATTATTAATTAGGCTGTTTTAGAATAGAAGACAGATGACCAATGTTCTAGTCCTTCATCTACCATACATGTGGAGCGTGGTCTCAAGGCAATGATACCACTTCTATAGCTCTTTGGTAAGGAAAAGGGTTCTTTTGCCTCTGCTTCTTGAAAGGGTGAATGATGTTAAACTAGTTGCTTCAATCTCCAATAGTCTCCGAGTTTGGTTATTTGAGTCACTTGTCAATTACCAAATCAAATCTTTCTCTACAGAGATGATCAGTGAGTTAAAACTTCACCAAGGCAGTTTTAGTTAGACACATCAAGTAGTCCATTAATTTTATCCATATCCTATGGATACAAATCTTTCATAAAATCAGGTATTTCAGGGGCAATGGTGCTTCTGATGACCAGTGCCCATCTTTATTTCCCCTGGAACCTGCCTGTCTGTGACTTTCCCTTTCACCTGACTTGGCTCATGTGCTTTGGGCTGTATTTATTATAAACTTATTGATTCATTTACATCTGTACCAAATCAGGAGCTAACTCAGTGATAGCACAATTCTTTCAGAGGGAGGTGAGATACAATGAGAACTCTGCCGAGTCTTTGGGGAAGAGTCACAGTAAGTTCCCACTTCTAGACTTGAGCCAACAGGCAGACAGCCTTGGGTAAAGAGAGGCTGTCATTTTTTAAAAGTGGTTTCATGCATCTCAGGCTAGCCTGAATTCACCACAAAACAGGATGGCCCTGAACTTCTGATCCCCCCAGCATTGACCTCCTGAATGGTAGGATCACGAGTATTTATCACTATACCAGGTTTCTGGGATTGCATTTAGAAGTTGAAAGAGGAAAATTCTGTTTAGTGATGCTGTCTGAAACCTCAATAAAGCCTTTAGATCTTCCCTGACCTTTACTGACATGTACATGTGTCAGAAAAATTCCATTTTTAGTGGTTTAGGTCAGTCCAAGTGGGGTTTTAAACTGTCACTTACAGACTGCGGACAACTCAGTCAGTAGCGTTCTTACTTGACTATCATCATAAAGACCTAAGCTTGATTTCCCAGAACTCAGGGGAAGAAAAGAAAGAAATAAAAAACAAACAGACAAAACCCCCAAACCAGGCATAGATGGCAGTGGTATCTCTTTGTAATCCCAGCAGAGAGGGGGCAGTGATGGCAGGTGGACCCCTGCATTGGCCACCCAGCTTAGCTTTCTTGGTAAGTTTCAGACCAATGAGAACTTGTTGCAAAAACAAAAACAAAAAAACCCAAACAACCCAAAACAAAATAAAGCAAAATAAATGAAGGAAAAAAATTAAACAAAATAAAAACTAAGGTAGACAGCAACTGAAGAACAGTAGCCAAGGCTAACTTCTGGCTGCCACATGTGCACCCACATCCACACACATCTGAACACACAACCTGGTACTACAACTGAATGCTTTTTACATTTTAAAATATATTCCTTATATGAATATATAATTCTCATATTAATTGTAGAGGGCAAAAATACACAAATAAGCACTGGAGAAGCCAGTAAAGTTAAACTCACAGGCATCCTTAAAAGGAAAGAGATGTTTAACCCGTTCTCCTGGAATTCGGGAACAGATGTAGTTTACAACCTAGTGATCCTTTGTTGTCTGATGAGCCAGAGTCTGCCTGTATCTCCCAGAATTTATGTTTTACTTATCCCAGATCCTTTCCCTATAAATCCTGAGAATTACTTCTAAGACATAAAACTCATCCTTGGGAGAGATGTTACTTGTACTTTACAACAACCCAAGTGACTTCTACGTCATCTTAGGGCCAGGTCAGCCTGACACCTACAGGGATTACGTTCACCTCAGTCATACTCCCTACACCCTTACTTTGAACAATGTTTTAAAGTCAACAGAACCCATCTTACAAAGCTGTATGTCCTTTCAAAGAGCTTCAATGTAAACATGTCTTAAGCTCTGTTACACTCACCGGTCTGAGTTAACTGTTACATGAAAACTTCTTCCCAAAATTGTGCCATGCTTAAATGTGCAAAAACATACAACCTGACATCAGATTCTTGAAGTCTTGGTCCCACACTGGTTATCTAAATTAGGCTGAACTGAGCTTCATTCCACCCTCACCCAGACTGTTTCCCTGCTGGCTGTAAGGCTGTGTTTTCATAGATCTCCAACAGAACAGATGGGCTTTGGGAATCCTGCTCAAGCTCCTAAGTAATTGAGACTTTGGGCATGTAACAACAAACCCCATTTCCAGAAACAAGGTATCCCACAAAAGTTGGGGATTGGAGCTATTTCTAAGCTTGTAAAACTCACAACAGTAAGGCACGGTCCGTCCTTATCTCCATAGACAGACACTGCACCTACATTAGTTTTGTTCTGAGTGTTCAATCCATCTGTGACAGTTACTTTCTAATTTATGCTTTATTCCAGTCATGTGCAATTACTTCTGCAGGACTGCTATTTGTAAGCTAAGTGACGAGGTTGTGGATGTGTACATACTTCCTATTTCAGACATGTCTGCCAATACCACTGCCAGCATATAAGTTATCTATGACGATGCCTATTTTCTTCTCCATATCCTTATTGATACTGCATAGTATGAATTTTTAAAAGCTATCCCACTCTGGTTATACAAAATAAAACTACTGTTTTCACTGATACCTTCCTGATGGCTAGTATGGGCATCTTTCACAGAGACTTAGTGCCCTTTAAAATCTCTAGACCTAGGAAGGTGCCTGCTAAAGTTTGTGTTGGCAGTGACTGAGTAGATAGCAAACCAGAGTATGTCAGGAATTTAATCTGTATATGGATCAAAATTCTGCTTTAAAACTGTATTCTCTGCTCACTGGGCATGAATACAATGCTTAGTTAAATCTGGTGGTTCAAGAGGGAGAAACTTGTTGCACGTCTTGCTTAACACGAGACCTGCTGCAGCATTAGCTCTACACACAAGAACAGTTTCAGAGACTCTCTGCTCGCGCTCTCATTCTATGGACACTAAAATAAAGGGGTTTTATTTGTTTATTTTGAGATGAGCTCTCATTATACTGCTCAGGCTGGTCTTGAACTTATGGGAGAAACAGGAATCTATTGGCACACCAAACTTGGGGATTCCTGTATGTGACTGCAAAGGGGCACAGCAGCAAGACCCCAGCTGAGAGAGCACATACTGATGCTGTGCACAATACCCTGCTACCTCAGGCCAAGACCCCTTTATTGACTCAAGCTCTTTACAACTGGCCCAACTCTTAATTGTAACATCTTTTTTTTTTTAATCCAGTGTTCAGACAGGCCCACTGCTTCAATTCCCAGTGTAAAGTTCCTTGTAATATGTGAAATTATCCAACATAATTTGTTGTGTCTAAATTAGTATTTTCTCTATTTACAGTGTTGTGGTTTGGACATGAACTGTTCTCCACAGGCTCTTATTTTGAAAAGTTGGTTGCTAGCTGGCAGTGTTAATTTGGGAGGTCATGGAAACTTAAGTGGGTAGAGCCCTGATGATGAAGTAGGCCACTGAAGGAAGGTCCTGGAGCACATGTTACCCCTGGCTACCTCCTCTCCTGCTTTCTGATTCCTGGTCAGCCAGGAAGGGGACATTTTGGAACCATCATGTCTTTCTAAAGCACATGCATGGAACTAAGCAACCACAGACGTTGAAACTGAGTCGAAAGAAAGACTGCTCCTCTCAAGCTGTCTCTTTCAGGCATTTCACGTCAGTGACATAAAAAGTGGCAGGTGTATTCTGCTACCTTAAGAACCCGTTTGGCAGAAACTATTGGTTCGTTCCTTTTTGGCTTTTTCTTCTGCCAGCTGACAGAATGCTGGCTAACACTTTATATGGGAAACTTTCCTGGCAGCTATGTGTGGAATTTGATTAAATCCTGGCCGATGAAGTATATACCATAGTTCTGGGGTAGACTTTTGGCACAATTTCTTAAGGTTGCCTCTTGATATCTAGAGTTCAGATGTGATGGCTCGAGTTGAGCTAAGAACATAATATTAAAGACGACAGAGCAAAGAGACGGGATGACTGTGTTGCCATTATACTTGCTGTACATTGCCAATATACAAACTTCCCTCTGACAGAACTGTATATATTTTGTGGGGGGGGGCAGGGCATGCAGACGCCACAGAGCACACATGGGGACCATTTCTGGGAGTTAGCTCTTTCCTTCTACCCTGTGGGTGTCAGAGATTGAACTCAACTAGTCAGGCTTAGCAGAAAGTGCTTTAATCTGGTGAGCCATCACACCAACCAAAAAAATTCCCCTGCCCACTGCCAGTTATATTTTTTTCTTTTCTGAAAAAATGCATATGTAGTTTTGAATGCCTATTTTGAAACAGTCTTTTGAAAAGTAAGTAGTCAGAAACACAGTTCCAGAATCAATGTTTCTTCTGGGACTCCAGTTCGGGCCTGTTCCTATCACAACACATGCTGTTTTCTGAGATTTCGTTGCTGAGTTTTCAGCTTTCAAAAAAAAGCTTTTTTATTGAAAAGTTTCATATAATATTTTGGTTATGTTTTTCCCTCTCTCAATTCCTTCCATGTCTTCCTCACCTCTCTAACCACCCAAATTTATGTTCTTTAAATTTGGTTATTTAAATTTATGTTTAATTTTATTTTAAATTTATGTTATTTTCTCTTCAGGAAAAAAAAACAGAACAAAAACAAAATGACAAATCCCCAAGAAACACACACAATCCCTGCAAATCACACAAATGAAGATCAAAATAAACAAACAAAGTGTTCAAACAGATCAAAATAAGACAAAAAGTTCACAAAAATAAGATTGAGTTCATTTTGTATTGGCAGACTACTTCTGAGCATGGGTCTGCCCTGAAGTGGTTAACTACCCAGTGCGACTCCATCAGTAAAAAGGTAAATGAACCCCGTCTGGTGGAAGTCCATGTCCACTTCCCCTTCTCAGTGCTGGGACTCCGTCTGGCATGAACCTGTGTGGGTCCTGTGAGTGGGTTCTGTGAGACCGAGTGCTCCGAAGTTTTTCACTCTCTGCACGCTTTCTAGTGGTGGATCTCTATTTCAGCTCCTATCTCCTGAAAGAAGGTTCTCTGATGAGGGCCAAGCTAAGCACTGGTCTATGAATACAGGATATGTTGTCAGGAGTAATTTTATCACCATATTCCTTTAGCATAATAATATATTGGGTTTCCTCTAGGTCCATGACCTACCTAGTCTCATGTCCATGGTCACGTTAGCAGTGTTATCAAATGGGCCTTAAATTCAATCAGAAAGTTGTTGGTAGCTCCCATACTATTGCACCAGTATATCTTGCAAGCAGGGATTGTAGCTGGGAGATACTGTTAATTACCTTTCTTCTCTGGCAATGTGCAGAGTACCTTCCAGGCTTCCAGGATCATGAATATTAGTCAGCAGGGCTGAGGTTTCTAGTCAGGGACACATCAACTTTTTCATGTTTCATGACACGAGTAATGCTATCCTCTGCACATCATTTAGTTTCGGGTCTTTGGGTTAGCTTTCAACTATGGCAAGAAGCTTCTCTGATGAGGGCTGAGGAAGGTTCTGATCTGAGTATAGCAGCCTTACTATGCCTGGGGGTTTCCATGGAGCTTCTATGTTTAATGACTCAAGATATAATCCATTTCTGGCACGGAGGTTTTACTTAGTGACATAAGATGTCTTGCTGGGACAATGAATCCCCTATTCTTTGGTGACTCCATTTCTATCCCTTTCCTCTAGGCAGGTATTTCGGGAAGCTTCTCTAGTAGCAGGTTTCCACATGGATTCTCACATGGTTTTGAGTATTAGTTGTCACTCCCCATACTCCCTACTCTACCCTTCTCTTGCACCCACCTATTTATTCCTCCTATTCTGTTTCCTTTGTTTCCCCAAAACGATGTATTCTACTTTTCTCAACAATCATCTGTTGTTCCTTTTTTTAGTCTGTTTATGTGGAAGATTATTTACAAGTATTTAGATATGTATATTGAACTATCCCTGGACTCTCTGAGATGAAGTCAATTTGATTATTGTGGATATTCTTTTCAACATGTTCTTGGGTTCTGATTGCAAATATTTTCTTGAGAATTTTATATTGATGTTTATAAGAGATATTTATCTATAATTTTCTTTTTTTTGTTGTTGAGTCTTTGTGTGGTTTTGATATTAGAGTAATAGTGGCCTTGTAAAAGGATTTAGGAAATGTTCCATAAGTTTCTATTTTGTGGAATAGTTTGAGGATTGCATCCTTCTTTTAAGGTCTGGTAGAACTCTGCACTGGATTCATTTGTTTCTTTCTTTGTTGTTGTTGTTTATTTTTGGTTGAATGAGGGAATCTGGAGTCCTGGACCTTGAGAAGCACCCCCTTTTTTATATTGGGGAAATTTTCTTCAATGATAGTGTTAAAAGTATTTTCTGTTCCTCTAGTCTGTTTTTTTTCCTTCCTCTTTCCTGGTCTTTTCATGGTGCCCCCCATTTCCAGCATATTTTGTATATGGATGTTTTTTAGACCTCACATTTTTTTTTTGTTATCCGTTTCTTCTACTTTGTATTCAACAGCCAAGATTCTCTCATCCATATCTTGTAGTCTGTTAGTGAGGTTTACCTCTATACCTTTTGTTTGACATCCTAAATCTTTCATTTCTAGTTTGATTTCAATTTCTGTTTTCTTTAGTAGTTCTATTTATTTGCTTAATTCTATTTTCATATCTTGAATTGTTTCTATTATTTCATTCAATTGTTCCCTGTTCCCTTCTTCCCCCAGACTTCATTAAGGGATTTATTCATGTCCTCCTTAAGGTCCTTCAATATACTTTGTTATTTTGAAGTCCTTGTGTTGTGCTTCAGCTATATTACATTTACCTGGGCTCATTGCAATAGGGCGACATGCTTCTGGAAGACTCATACTGTCCCGGCTGTTCCTGACTGTGTTTTTGTGCCGGAATCTGGTATCTAGGAATATGTTTAAGGTGTTTTTGGTATTGATATCTAGTTTTGCCTTTGTGGGGTGGGTGTTCTTTGGTTGCTGTTGCTGCCCTCTTTGGATCCTGGAAAAGCACGGTAAGCTTTGTTTGGTCCTTGGTAAGGAATGCTTGTGTTGGTCAGGTCCATGGGTGGCAGAAACACATGGAGATTATCTAGAAAGAAAGGTTGAGGGGCTCCTGAAAAGAGCTGTGGATACTGGAGTCTGTGCCAAGAAGTTGTAGTGTCCAGGGAATGCAGGTGGGGTAAGAGGAGGGGCTCCTGCAAGCAGCTGCTACAGGACAAAAAGTAAGTCTGGATAGGGTGTAACAGATGACAGGAAGAATACTGAAAACCACCTGAATCCCATCCCAGTGTGGCCACTTGGAGTCCTTGGTAGAATGATTCTGAGGATTGGTACCTAACACAACAGAATGGAGATGGGTTAAAAAGAGGAGGTTAGGAGGGTTATGTGGGAAAGTGCCAAGCTGGGTCTGCATCAGAGTCCCCAGGGAATGGAGGTAGGGAGGAAGGAGAGGCTTCTGCAATAGGACAAAGAATAAATCTGGAGAGATAGGAATGAAAGGCTCAGGAGCCCTGCATCCCCACCCAGAACAGAGTCCCCAGGCAATGGGCGTAGGGTGGGAAGAGGGGCTCCTATAGGCAGGCTGCTATAGGACTAAGGTCTTTTTCATTCAAGATCTGATCATCATTTATTTGTTACTCTTAAAGACTTCCTTTCAACTAGACTCAGAAGTAGAAGTTTTCAGCGAGGACTTCCCATGTCTCTTGGTGATACAGTCCTAGTGTGTCTCTTTGGCTTCCTTCATTCTCTTAGCCAAAAGTTGAGAATATTTTGTGGCTACCTCCATATTTTTCTTAAGTGTGTTACCTCTTCAAAGTAGTACGTCAGTGCTCAAGCTCCATGACACATGGAATAACAGGACACCAAATCTTGGGGGCTTTGGTCCTAGGCTTCTTATCTTCTTTGTGAAGGACTTTCTCACAACATATTGGTGGGCATCATCTTTAGAGACTGAAAAACTTTTAGATTCTGCTAGCTCTTTTGGGCCCTAGGAAGCACAGTAGTATCTGTCAGTCCGGGAATATCCATCTCTCCACTTTTTATAATAACTAAGTGAAAATGTTCAGATTGGCACCCAGAATGCATCCATGAACAGACTGGTGTTTTCTCTCTATAGTTCTACATAGTCTACAATAATGCCCCTTACCCAATAGCAGGCCCACTCTGCCATGAGTAATGATGCCTTGCTTCATGAGAAAATGTTGTCTGTCGTTCTCACCGATTTAGACAATGCCATCCTTCCACTCTTCACCCAGAGCATCAACAGCAACTTCCATGGTCAAGTGCTTCTCATAGAAGGCACCCAGTTTGTACTCATCATTCACTTCAATGAGCTTTTGACACCCACTGCCTGGGAGGAAGGAGACACTCACTTCCATCTTGACATGGCTGACTAGGAGGTGTCATGGAAAAGAGCTTGAGAGATCTTAACAGAGGACAGGAAGAACAGTGAAAATCACTTGTCTCAGAGCCAGCCTGGTGAGTCTTCAGCTTTTATCTTGCACATGTCTCAGGTGCGTTCTATAGGTACAGGCTTTTTTTCTACTCTGTTTGCTCCACTTCCCTTTCCTCCTTAGGCAACCAATAAGAAGCCAGGCTATATCCTAACTTCTGAATTTGTTTCTGTGCTCTAATAATATTGTGTATTTGTCTATCACCTTTGATATTTAAATATTTGTGCAAACATGTTAAGACAAAAATAAAAGAATACACAGTAGTTAGCAAATTTTTCTTTTCTTAATTTAATAAATAACTCATAATACTCAATAATTTTTTTCAACATGAACTTTAACAAACATTTTCTCACCAATCCAGTCTATACTTCAACTCCCACTACCCCCACTAAAGTTCTGTGCCATGAAGGAGAAGGAACAGATTTGGGGATCATGAGAAGGACACATATAAAAAGATCTGCTTTGGAAAAGAACATCATCCCACACTAGTTTTATTTTCACTTTAGCCCTGACGTTCATTTGAGGGGATGAAAAAAGGAAAGACTCAGATACCACACGGTAAATGCTTAAATTCAATGTCTTTTATAAGAGCTCTTGTCCTGGGTTCATTAGGAAATGCTATCAGTCACAGGAAAAGATCTTAGAAAAACTAAGCTGCTGTGATTGCTAGCACTATGAGCTGACATGTAAAATACTGATATGAGGAATACCCCTGCCATTCCACAGACATTCATGGAGTCCAACAGTATCTGCTACATTTTGTCCCCCATAATTGTCACAGTTTTGACTGGAGAAGAGTATAGAGAATCATGTTCAGAGGTCTAGTTCTACTAAATGAGCCCAGATACTTCCTAGTTCTGAAGCATGAAGACAAGGAGGACTGGATTGGGGACAGAGGGCTGCTTTGACTCAAATTTAACAATAGCACACTGAAGCCGGGCGGTGGTGGCTCACGCTTTTAATCCCAGCACTCGGGAGGTAGAGGCAGGCGGATCTCTGTGAGTTCGAGGCCAGCCTGGTCTACAAGAGCTAGTTCCAGGACAGGCTCCAAAGACACAGAGAAACCCTGTCTCGAAAAACCAAAAAAAAAAAAAAAAAAACAACCAAAAACAAAAAAACAATAGCATACTGAATATTATAAATGCATTATTAAATAAAAAGAAAAATCTCCCTTTCTTATCTTATGTCTGTGCGAGGGACAAATTATCAAGAAGTGTTAGTGAAGGATTAAAGAAGAAATTTTGTTTCTGAGAGAATTTTTGTGAATAAAGAGAGTAAGTTAGGACCCTGAGAAGTGATTCAATCCCTTCTTGAGTCAGATGTTGAATATTTTTGTAGTGATGATCACAACGTTTGCACTGAGAGCTTAATTAAGGCAATCATTTGGTTGA
This sequence comes from Myodes glareolus, assembly GCF_982192425.1. NCBI lineage: Eukaryota > Metazoa > Chordata > Mammalia > Rodentia > Cricetidae > Myodes > Myodes glareolus. The sequence goes on along the minus strand of NC_142040.1, from coordinate 24,283,467 downwards.
TAGGTAGAAACACCTTGTCCTTTAATTTTCATTGTTACTGAGGTATAATTCTTAACAGGATTGCTGGCATCTGAGGCCTATAAACAAACAGTAGCACATGTAAGTGAATGCTTAATACTCTTGTTATGCTCCATTTCCAACAAGGACTGTGCAGGTAAGGGCCTGTTACGTCCATGAATGGGGTGGGGAGAAATAAACCTTCCTTAGGTAACACTACCAGATGCTATCTATTCTACAAGTATATTAAAACTGAATTGCTAGGTTCACTAATTAGGCAAAATAATATAAAGGCAACTTTCATGTTAGCTAGTTACAGAATTAGTACTTCAGCAGAAATGTTAATTTGGTTAGGTTGAAAGTAATTTTTATTTTTGGCTTTTCCTCTGCATGTTTTATTTTTTTATTTAATAGAACAAAAATAAAAATCATCAGATTTGTTTTTCCAACACAGCTTACTTCTGAAATCTCACTAATCTATCAGTTCTTTTCATTTAACCTATTTTACTTCTCTAATTCTTAGATTTATTACCTGTACACCAGGCCCCAAGTTCATATTTGCATATGGTGAAGTTTAACTCAGACTTCCAGAGCTTGGTTTTTTTTTTTTTTTTTTTTTGAGACAAGGTTTCTCTGTAGCTTTGGTGCCTGTCCTGGAACTAGCTCTTGTAGACCAGACTGGCCTCAAACTCCCAGAGATCCACCTGCCTCTGCCTCCTGAGTGCTGGGATTAAAAGCATGCACCACCACCGCCTGGCCCCAGGACTTAGTCTTATGAGTTAAGTACTATATTTCATTAGAATTTTGGAATGAAACTTGACTTAGTCTGGTTCGAAATGGAAAACACTGTATAAGACCTACAGCTGTATTTCATTCTAAGAGCTCTATTTACTCCCAGCACTTTTGACATTTTGACTTTTGTTACTTTTCCCTTATATCAACTGACCAACTGTCTGACAGCAACTCGATGGATCTTGTAGTTTGACTCTTGAATGTCTTCCACAGGCCTTTACATTGACAGTCTGACTCTGTGTAATGGTGTTGAGAGGTGGTGGTGAAAACTCTGAAAAGTGGGGCGTACGTTAAGTAAGGTTCTTAGGATACTGAAGACATGCCCCTGGATACTGCAGGACCATACCTCCTCTCTTTTTTGCTTCTTGGCCATGCTAGCCACGAGATAAAAGGGGTTATTCCATGTTCCTGCTATCGCATACCTACCTTTTCACAGGGCTAAAGTAACTGGCTAAATCACTGGCCACTAGTGGTTAACTCAATATTAGCTCTTCTCTTTCATAAAGCCTGAAGATAGAGTTGAAGGCTCTAAGTTTCCAATCAAAGCTTGGTCTCTCTGAAGATCAGCTCCCCTCTTGAAGTTATCCAGGAGCCAGTCACGATCTATCTCAGAAAAAGACATTACTATCATCCTTATCATTTGGGAAATCCCAAAGACTTAAGGAGTTCTGTGCCAGGAACCAAAGACAAACTAAATTCTTCCCAAGACAAATGTAATTTCAACCACTGACAAATGATCAACAATTACTTCAACAGGCCGCAGGATGCTTGGTGTTCACTGTGAACTTGACAGGATGAAGAGTTATCCAAAGTGTGTTGGTTATAGTTTCCAGAGAGAACTCAATCACCAGGATTCCAACTTAAGGAAAGACTTAAAACCTTGATGTGTTTGTTCATAATACAATGGTGTCTCTGGGAGAAGATAGAAGAATAGGAAATGAGGCCCAGGTAGAGGAAGCAGGCCATGGGGGGGGGGGTGTATCCTGGAATAGGAGTCTATCTTTCTCTGGCATCTTTTTGAATTCCCTGTTTCCTGTCCATCATGAGACAAAGCAGGTTCTTCTCCACATGCTCCTGCTAATATGATGATTTGCCCAAGCTTATGAGACTGAAGTGTTTGTGAGTTTAAAACAACATATGCCATTATTCTCTCTCTCTCTCTCTCTCTCTCTCTCTCTCTCTCTCACACACACACACACACACACACACACACACAGAGAGAGAGAGAGGGGGGGGGGAGTAATTGATTCGAAATGTAAAGTGTTTAGGTTTTGGTCCATTTGATCAAATAGAAAAAAGAAACCCAGAATTACTATAAAGAAGTAAGAGGTATAATATATATACTTCTCAGAGGACTGTAGAAAGGCAAACCTTCATGTTTGTTCTCTCTCTCTCTCTCTCTCTCTCTCTCTCTCTCTCTCTCATTTATGAGTTAGGTTCAAGTAGTGTTAATCATGATGTCTGAGTGAGAAATTATGATTAAAACAATGACAAATAATTCAGAGTTGTAAATAAGAGCTGGAATAAACAACCTTGATACTGCTGCTAGGTACTAATCAAGATTTTTGGAAAGAAATTAATCGTAAGAAATTGTTTATATTATAAGAAATAGGGGGAAATGAGAAGCAGATGGCCATCATGATATAAACAAACATATACAGCTAGCTCTTTTTTGATTTCCAGGTTAGAAAATAGGAGGAGCAAGGTTTGCTGGACTTCCCTGGAAATAGCTGTGGGTGTGATGTGTGTTATAAAAATGACTTGAGAAGATGTCATGCCATGGTGCATTATTCCACTTTATAAAGCATGTAGAGTAACACATCCATTTATAGAAAGCAGCTAGGGATGGGGGATGTAGAGGATGGGGAGTAACTGCTGACTTGGAAGAGGAGTCTTTGGAGATCACAACAGTGTTCTGAAACTACACAGAGGTAGTGGTTGCATGCAATGTGAATATACTAAGTACCATTTGATTTTTATATTAAAATTGGGGAGAAAGAAGTAGGACTTTTCCTGTAAGTTTGGATACTCGCATGCCACAACTACAAAATAAGTATTGGGCTACTAGTACCTGGGAGGCACGGTTGCTGCTGCTGAGGTGTGTTACATGGCTCTGGAGGATCAGGCTCTTCTTCAGAAACATACTTCAAAAGCTCCTTTCCAAGGTATGTTACCTGTGAGTAGTTAAAAATGGAATTTAAAAATCATATATTCTATACGAGGCAAATATACTCATTTCATGAAATAGTGTGATTTTTGAAAACTATTTATTGTTTCATAATACTACAGATCACAGCCATGTCTAGCCCACCCCCTTTATTTTTATGAAAATATTTTGTTGCGATATGTTCTCATTCATCTGCTTAACATCTGTGGCTTCTTTGGAGCGGCTAGGAGAGAGTTAAGCTCTTGTGGCAGAAATCATGTGTCAGGAAAGCCTGACTATAATCACTATCTGCTTCTGTACAGAAAAAAGTCTGTCAACCTTTGTTTACCACCAATTCTCTCATCAGCTCACGAATGTACAACAGCTAGTAATCTAGTACCTCCTGCTTTATAACCCAAAAATGATCATTATAATAAAACTAAACCATGAAACTGATGGAAGTTTTCAAGACATGAGATATCTAATTGATCACATTAATAACATTTAGGTCTATATGTACTTTTAAAAAGGTGCTTGTGAATTTAGCTATTAATTAATGTGTTTATCAGCTTAAAAGCTCAGAGCTTTAAAATATCTGTGTGTAAAACGGAGGGCAGAGGCAGACTCACGACTATCCATCTACTCTCAGCTAGGACATTCTAATAATTCACTCCCAGAGGGTAGGTTCATGTGGACAGTGTGTCAAGTTTCAATATGAACATTCTTCTCTCTAGAGCACATTTTTGAAACTTCTAAACTTAAGAATGATACCCACATGGGCCTTATATAACTTCTGTGCTCCTGTTTCTGTCACGGCAACCATTTCATTTAAATGAGTTAATGTGTCTTGCTTCCATTCAATCATGAGCTTTTTGAGGACATGGTCTGTGTCATATGCATTTTCATACCTTAGATGTCACATAGTGCTGGCTGTTATGGAATGAAAGACTTCTAAGTTTCAATTCTTAAGAACGGCTCTTAAATCTGTATCTCAGTTTGTTTTTAAAGAATTATATACAGCTTATTAAGTTAGGATTGAAAGAGATAATATCCAGCAAACATTTGACATGGTTGCTTGTATATTCTGAGTGCTCAATAATTACTCTTATTAAATTATAAAATAATAATTCTTATTGAATTGAACAGAGTGACCCACAGACAGATCTGTAAGGTGAAGGGACCCTGTGGGCTCAACTCATAGAGCTAAGTCTGAAGGTGAAAATGGGACATACTGGACCTCTCCTTCTTTCTTGTCACAGAGTGAACAGGCCCCTAAATATTATCAGTCAGTTCTCAAAGAAGCAATATTAGAAACAATGAATCTTATATTTTTTAATGTTCTGAAAATGTCCAACATACTTTACACTCACCAAAGTGCTGGCTGAGTATGTCTGCTCTTGTACCTCAGACTAAACCACCACTTCTACCAGGAAGTGCTGGGAACTGCCATGATAGTAACTAACATAAAGTGGCAAACGCAAACACTGGGAGGAATGAAAACATGCCAACACCCCACAGCTTCAGTACACAGAACTAAATAATAGTGGAATTAATAGTGCATACTGAAAATCCCAGGACTTGAGAGGCAGAGGAGGAGGATCACTGTCAAGTTCAAAGACGTCTGCCCTGTATGTGAGTTTCAGCTTAGCCTATGTTGCACAGTGAGAGTTTGCCTCAACAGACAAACAAACCCAAAATGGAAACAAAATACACTAAATTAAAAATCTACTTTTTAAAAATTAAGCATACATTTTATAGATGTTAAGTAAACTAAGATCTTGTAGTTAGTTTCTCAATATTTTCTGACAGGATATAGTGTAAGTGGAGACAGAAGTGATACGTGTACTTCTGAGACTCAACGGCTGATTTGTCTTTAAAAAGAGTCGTGTAAACTCTATTAGTAAATTAATAAAAGCCAACCTTGTCCAGTCAACCTCTCCAGGTTCTTATAAAACCAAAACCAAAATATGCTTCACTATAATATAAGTGCTACAAAATCGATTTTTAAAATTTGCTTTTTTCTTCTATGTGCATGAGCCTCTGGCCTGCATGCATGGCACCACTTTTGTGCTCATGCCCTCGTGGTTAGAGGGCACGGATCCCCAGACCTGATTACAGACAGTTCTGAGCGGCCATGTGGGTGCTGTGAATAGAACCTGTGTCCTCTGAAGAGCAGCCAGGGTTCTGAATTGCTGAGACATCTCTCCAGTGCCCAAAGCAGATTGTTTAAGGCTGTGAATCTTTTTTTAAAGTCTGAATTTTCAAAATCACTTTATTATAATGAACTCAGAAATGATATCACATAGCTGTATTACAGTACCACTCAAGCAAATACTTCCTTGCTCTAAACTATGCATCTCAGAGACCTCTGCACTGTCAGAATGGCCTTCTCAAGGAGCGTTGTTCAGGGTTTTAGACTTCCACTATCAATTAGAAGAAAAAACTATGACGGAGTTAAAGCTGGAAAAGCAACTGGTTTTGCATCTTGTCTCACAGCTCACGTGTCCTGTAACATCACTGAAGAGTTCCCTTTCTTAGTCTCGTGACATATGCATTTTTTCTTTCTGAATCTGAGTGAGTTCAAAGAATAACAATAATATTATAATATAATAATGATATGTATACTCTGAGTCTATCTATTCTGCTTCTACTTTCCTGCCTCATTTTTCTCTACAGTTCAATAGTAGTCCCTTTGTATGTGTACTTTTTCATTGTTGAGCCATCTGCTGGTTTCCATCTGTGCTGACTGCACTTCCTTGCTCTCTTTAGCAGTGCAGCAGTAAACACGAATATGCAGCTGTCTCTGTTAGTGGATGTGGAGTGCTCAGAGTATGTGTGCCCAGGAAACAGTGGGGTCACATGGTAGTTCTTTTTAATTTTCTGAGGAAACTCTAAATTGGTTTCCACACTGGTCATATTAATCTGAACTCTCGCCAGCAGAGAATAGGGGTTCCTCTTCTCCTACATCCTCTCCACATTTGCTTTAAATGTCCTGACAACTGCACTCTGATTAGCATAGGAATCATTTCACAGTAGTTGAATTTGCATTTCCTGATGACTAGGGATGACGAACACATAAAAAGTAGTATTGGTCATTTGTATTTCTTCTTTTGAAAATGATGTGTTTTTGTCATTCGTCCCTTTGTTAATTAGCAGTTTGGGGGTATTTCTTTTGATGTTTAATTTTTGCAGTTCTTTGTAAATTACGAATATCATCCCCCTGTCTGAAGCACAGTTTACGAAGATTTTCTCCTATTCTGTGGGCTGTTTGTGTGCTTGCTGAGTTCCATTGGCTGCACAGACCTTCTATGTCAAGCAGACCATCTACTGGTACTCTGGCTAGTTCCTACACTGCTGGTGCTCTATGCTCACCGACCCCACTGTCTTGAAGAATATGCTTTATGTTTCCCTTCAATGTTTTTATAGATTTCAGGTTTTAAATTAAGGTCTGATCTATTTCAAACTGATTTTTGTACAAGGTGAAAAACATGTATCTAATTTTATTCTTCTGCAGTTAGATACCCAGTTTCGTTAACACCATATAGTGTGGTCACTGACGCTCATGGCCTGTGGCAAGGGCCCCTCCTCTAGTACTGCTTCCTGGGCCCTGCAAAGGTTATCAGATCAGAAGCTATGGAACTGGGGTCTGGCAGTTTTTATTTTTTGCTTGTTTTGGTTCTTTTGAGACAAGGTCTAGTTATATAGCTCTACTTGCTCTCGAACTTTTTGTGTAGACCAAAATGACCTCAAATTAATAGAGATCCACTTGTTTCTGCCTCCCAAGTGCTAACACTAAAGTTATGAGGCACCATACACAGCCACTTCTGGTTTTTAAAGTGATTAATGTATGGCTGTTGTAAAAACTGTTGCTCTGATTGTAACTTAAAAAGAATGGATGAACCAGGCACTAGGGTGACCTTGTCTTTTACCAGAGATGCCTCTGCCCATTGGAATGAACACTAGTAGCTAAGAGATGGCAGCAGCATCAAGAAACTTCAGTGCAGTCCAATGGGAGTAAGCGTCAGGACTCCCCTGGCAAAGCTATGCAGCAGTCTACCCTCTGTGTGGCAGGTACGAATCAGCTCTGTCACACTGCGCATGCAGAGCAAGTCTTAGTTTCCTGGTATTTGTATTGGCCAACTAATCATCCCTGGTGTATATCGTCACCATTCTCAGAACTAGTCAGCAGACATACACACAACTACAAACACAGCAAAAATCCCTGGCATCTAGAAGTGACTGTGACTTTAGGAGTTCCCCTAAAGCCCAAAGAAACAAGTTTTATGGTAAACTTTTATAAAGACTTGTAAAACAACAAAAAAACCCAACCTCATAGAAGTCATGTTTCTTAGCCTTGAGCATTTACTAAAAGTGCATGAGTGCCCCGTAGGAAGTGTTAAAGCTTTTTGTTTCTTTTAACAATCTTTAAAGAGTAGTCCTCTAAGGCTGCTCATATCTGGATAGGTATCTCACATCAAGAACTGTCCTATTTTTAGGGCCCACATTTGCATTTGCTTCACTACCATATAGGTGCTAAACCACAGGTCTGGCTGATGCGGCTGACATGAAATCATCAAAAGCAAGATGATACATTAACGAGGCACTAGTATAGCAGAAGAGCCATATGTCATAATCAGCTATTCAAAGGCAGGAAACACAGTAGTAGTTCCAGTGCAAGAAAAGAGAGGAGACAGTGAGCCCTCACTGGGTACACTGTAACATGAGCATGCTGACGTCAAAAGACTGAAAGCAAGCAATCTGCCAGATTCACAAGATGAGGAAAGATTCTGTGTCAGCAAAGAGTATAATCTATCATAATGCTTAAAAATATTGCAATGAAAAGGACTGTTATTAAATTATTATTACTATCAAATTATTAAGATGTTGATTGCTAACATTTGTAATGAATTATGCATCCATGAAAAGGACTTGGCAAAAAAACTAAGGATGAACTGAAAGTAGATATGTGATCCCAAAGGAGGGAGGAGTTAATCCTTTGGTGGAGAGGAAAGTGGAAGGCATGGCAGATGAACTATATAAGGTACAAAATCCAAAATATGCTGATACAAGTGAAGGAGCTAAACTACATTACTAAAACTACTCTGGTAACCGTCTAGAGGAATACAGAGTTGGGGGTGGGAGCTAGGAGGGTGTAAGCAGAGCTAGGCTGGACAAAAATGAGAAGCCATCCTCTGTTAATTTGTGCTTTGAGGCTTACTGAAGTGGCAGGTTGAGTTTAGGTGTATTATCTATTCTTTGAAATGACAATGGTGGTGTTTTAGTTAGGGTTTTTATTGCTGGGATGGTCAAAAAGCAATTTAGGGAGGAAAGGGTTTATTTGACTTACACTTCCATATCACTGTTCATCATCAAAGGAAGTTAGGACAGGAGCTCAAACAGGGCAGGAACCTGTAGGCAGGAGCTGGTGTGAAGTTCCATGACTAGCTTGTTCCCCATGGCTTGCTCAACCTGTTTTCTTATGGAAACCAGGACCACCAGTCTAGGGATGGTACCATCCACCATGGGCTGGGCCCTCCTGCATTGATCACTAATTGAGAAAATGCTCTACAGGCCTGCCCACAACTAGATCTCATGGAGGCATTTTCTTAATTGAGGTTCCTGCCTCTCAGATGAGTTTAGCTTATGTTGAGTTGATGTAAAATTATCTATCCAGCACAGATGGATTTGATGATGCATGCTTGTTTGGGTCAACTATGGTATTAGATGGTTCTTAAAGTAGTGAGACCTTAACTGAGTTTATAATTCAGAAGACAGAACTGAATTAGTAGCCAGGCTACTAAACCTTAGGGTTTAAGTGAAAATGAGAAAAATAATCTTTGAGTGATTTGAGGACAGTGCCATATTCAAAAGGGAAAGTGTAATGTGATGTCTGTAAGCCTCAGGGTTCTTGCCCATTCCCTTTGCACTTAGGGAGTTTATTTCATGATACTAGTAATAACACAGCAACTTCATGATCCCATTTTCTATATGGATTCAGAAAATTGAAGTTTCTTTGGAAAAAAAAAGAGGTGCACAGGTATGATGAAGTTTCTGAGAGTAGATAAAAAACAAGGAAGGGGGCGCAGTCAGCTGTGCTACATGCCCTGGGCGCTGTGCAAACAGCTCTGTAGAGAAGTAGCACATCACAGGAGACACACGCAGGGCACAGACCCATCAGTGATCGTTCAAATTTCTTGTAGAGATGTTTGAAAGTAAAAAATAAATATTTCCTATTTCATTATGAAGTTAAACTTAAAAATTACCTTACTCCAAGCATAATTCCAGGTCACATAACTTCCACCTCCCAGAAGATCCTTGAGCCAGGTAACTGGGTTTTGATAAATCTGCCCATTTTCTACCTTAAGTTTACCACTCAGTAAAATACTGGCTTTGTGGGTAGTCTCCTGAAGAGAAACAAAAATAAAGATAAACAACTGTTGAAATATGTAAACTTTTGTTTCTGGCCATGATGAAATATGAGAGATCGGATTTACTCTAACACCTGAGTTTCCCACCCCCAAAACCCAACAAAACATACAAAACAATGGTTTGTAAAATGCCAAGTACCAGGCAAAATAACATTCACTGACCACTGAGAAGTAAGAATGTGGGGCCTCCACTGCCTCAGCTACTGTCCCGGAGTCCAGATCCCCAGGGGTCACAGCGGGACAAAGTGCTGCAGAGTCCGAGGAAGAGCTCTTCATCGGTCCTCCTGAAGGATTCAGCTAAACAGTGGCCGGCATTTATATGACAGGGAATTATCACACTGGCTAAGAATGGAAAAGCAGCAGCATGTGAAAGGGCTGGGGAGACACGGCACTCTCACAGGACCGGGACCAGTGCTTTCTCCACCGCAAAACTAGAAACCCCAGGACTAATGGTGTCATCAAAAAACTTCATCAAAAAGTCTTGATTCAGTAGGAAAAAATAATTAGCTCTAAATTTGACACTGCTCAAACAAAACTTAAGAAAAAAGCCTCAACGGCCAAAGACTCTCTAAGCAACTTACTTATATTATGAAATAAATACATCAAATAATTTAAAGGATGTAAAGATATCCAGCATTCATGAGGCAAGTTTCAGTATGGGATCCAGTAAAAATTAACAGCTGCAAATCCAACAATATTAATAAATTCTTGTTTAATATCTTGTTTAAATAGCTCATCAAAAGGCAGGTGTTGTCAGACTAGATTAAATAAATAAGACCCAACTATATAATGTATACAAGAGACAGATTTTATATTAAAAGAAGTAAGTAAATTGAAAATTAAAAGATGGCTAAGCATATAATACAACTAAAAATCACAAGAAAAATGGGCTGGTTATACTAATAGCAGAAATACTTTAAACCAAAAGTTACTAGAAATAGACATTATACAATACTAAAAGGGTTACTGCATCAGGCAGATACAATTATAGGCACACGTGTGTGGATATCCAGAACTCCAAAACACAGGAAGAAAACTTAAGAGAAAAAAACAGACAAACCAACATAAAACTTTGGAAACTTCAATGTCTTAATTTTAACAAGGAGGTATAATGATCACATAGGCAGAATGGCAATGCGAGAAGACAAGGCTCAACCACTATAAAATTGAACACTAAGCAAGAATATACAGAAATCTCTACGTAAATGGATTGTAGGTACACATCTATAGTCCCAGCACCCAGGAGGCTAAGAAAGGAGGATTGTGAGTTTAAGGCCAGGCTGGGCTAAAAGCAAAATGGCAAAATGATGTATTAAAAATACCAAAGGCTGGCGATGTAGCTCAGTGGTATATTATTTTCGTTGCATATACAAGGTTCTTAGCACTGCAAAAGAAAATTAGCAAAAAAGAAAAGGCAAACCAGTGAGCAATGGAATAGTTATTCCTTGTACTGCCTGTGAAATATTATTTAGGAGAGGACACTTGTTAGGTAAGTCATAAAATTAGCCTTAATCAGTTTAAAAAGGAGTGAGACAGTGTAAAGTATGTTCTCTAACCACAATAAAATACGAGTAGAAATTATTAACAGAAAAAATAGGAAGCTCACCATTACATAAAAATTAAATATATTCCTAAGTAACCAGTGAATTAAAGACAAAACCAAATTACAAATTACAAGATACTTGGGATAATGCCCAATAGACTCCAAAGATCCCAGCACACACATAGAAGCCAGTTGTATCTTTAACACAGCATGGTGTAGGGGCAGATGGATCCTAAGGGCTCTCTGGCCAGCCAGCCTAGAAGAGACAGGAAACTCCAGGTCCAGTCTTTTAAAAAAGATGATGGCAATCGAGGAAACACCTGACACTGACTTCTGACACCTATGGTTGCATACACACACAAGTACACATACATACATACATACATCACACACACACATACACAGATAACTTTAAAATGGATGAAAATATATAATATTTTGAACTGTAGAGATGCAGCAAAAGCAGTAGGCAACAGGGTATGCTTTTTTGGTGCAGGGCGGGGTTGGACACAGGGGGCTGGAATGTGTTAGCTCTAGAATTCTACGAAAAAACTTTTGTCACTTTGAGTCAGACAAATCATTTTTTTTCACTTTCATTTGAAACATAGATTTTTAAAGAAAATTTTAATTAAAACATAATTACATCATTTCCTCCCTCCAACCCCTCCACTGTCCTCTCTCTCCATCATCTCCCACATTTCCTCCCCTATTCCCTTCTCAAGTTCATGGCTTCCTTTTCTTACATACATGTGCATGTGATGGCTCATCTTCATTGTCAACTTGATGACATCTGGAATCAACTAAAGCCCAAATACTGGGCATACTGTGAGGGACTTTCTTAATTTGATTAAGGTTAAAATCTTATGAACTCATCCTAATCAAATTAGTCTTTGATTAGACATAATTTGAGGTCGGAAGAGATACTCAAAATCTGGCCACAGCTTCTGGTGGTGGCCTACAAAAAGGACAAGAGGAAGCTTCACCTTTTGCCTGTTTGCCTTCACTCTAACTAGCAAATAAATATCTCTCCTCCTCTGTTGCTGTGCCAAGTATTAAACCCAACTTTTTCAGGACTCCAATGTAGACTGAAAACCAGAAATTCTCCAGGAATCCTCCAGGACTCCAGTAACAGACTGGGATTGCTGAGGCACTGAGTTTCGTGGACTGAACAACTATTAAATTGTTGGCCTTTCTGTTATGAGGCAACAACCATTGTTGGACTATCTAGCGGCATCCTACATGTCAGCCTAGTAAATCTCTTCCATGTCAAGTCCCTCAGTTCTGCACCTCTAGAGAACCCTACATACAACAGTGCATAAATACATAAATAAAACCCACTGAATCTGTTTAGTGTTGCTTTTTATGTACATTATTTCAGTGCTGACCATCTGTGGTACCTATCTAAATTTTCAGATGTGAATATATAACCTGGGGTAACTACAGAAACCAGAAAATTAAAAAAAGGATGATGGGGAGGGGTTTCTAGAGAGGGACTAGCAGGATACAAGCAATATGAAAGGGAAATAGGGAAAATGGGGAGGTGGCCTTAGTTAGGAAGCAGGGAGGGAGGTCAATACAGAAGGAAAAGGAGTAGGGAGGGATGAATAACACACATACTCACTTTAAATGAAATATTTTTTTTTGAGTTGTTTGTTGGTCAGGGAAGTCCAAGGGACTCTCAAAACAATGGAGCCTACAACTGTTGCCTTTAGTTGTCTCTCAGAGGTTGACAGTAAGTCCCTATCACTGAAGACACCATGTACTTTGGAAACAGGACTTGAAAGACTTGAACTGGATCTGACCTGAAAGCCTCCTCACCGAGGACTTAGCTTTCACAGTACCGGAAGGTGCTATGCAAACTGACAAGGGAGGGAAACAACCACCAGTCCTAGAGGTCAAGGACCAAAGAGGATAACTTAACTTATTCTTAAATAGCCCATGAAGAACCAATTAGAAAAACAGGCAATGAATCGGAACTAATACTTGAACTAAAAAATGTGGAGGCTCAACAGAACACAAAAAGATGTTCAACATCAATAACTGTGGACATGCAAATTAAAACCAAGATAAAACACTATATATACATACATGCTATCCAACACATAATACATACATATAGTGTGCTATATGTTAGCAAAGCTAAAGTGAACGGAGTGATCATACTAAGCACTGGTGATGAGGTGGAGCAACTAGAATTCTCATGCACAAGTGGTACATGCATCAGATTTTACAAAATTTTCAGCAAGTTTTTAAAAGTTAAATGTACACCTATCTTATGATTCAAGGAATCCATCCATAGTATTTGCCCAAGAAAAATTAAAGTATATCTCATACCAAAACCTGTATAACAAAATCCATAGTAGCTCTACATGGAAAAGCCAACAGCTGGAAATAACCTAAATAGCTATCAAGTGAACTGATAAACTATGTTATCATGTGAAACAAGCCACTACCAACCAATAAAAAAGGAACGAACAAAGATAGGTCTCAAATAATTAGAATGAAAGAAAGGAGTCTGACAAAAATGAGCATATAAAGTATCAGAAAAATTCTTAGAAATGCAAATTAGGAGCAGAAAGCACAGTGGCATTGATTGACCTGAGGACTGGCAGGAAAGAGAGAGATAGAAAGCAGGGGAGAGGAGAACATGAGGGAACAGGATGGCTGAGTTGGAAGGACAGAGAGGAAGAACAAGTACTGAGATATCTTGATAGAGGGAGCCATTATGGAGTTAAGGAGAAACCTGGCACTAGGGAAATTCCCAGGCATTCACGAGGATGAGCTCAGCTAAGACTCTAACCAATAGTGAAGAGGGTGCCTGAATTGGCCTTTCCCAGTAATCAGATTGTCACCTTAGATTGTCACCATAGAATCTGCATCCAGTAACTGATGGAAGCAGATGCAGAGATCCACAGCTAAGCACTGGGTCAAGCTCCTGAAGTTCAGGTGAAGAGAGGGAGGAGTGAAAATATGGTCAAGGGGTCAAGACCATGATGGGGCCCACAGAAACAGCTGACCTGAGTGAGTGGGAGCTCACTGACTCCGGACTGACAGCTGGGGAACCCGCACAGGACTGAACTAGACCCTCTGAATGCAGGTGACAATTATGTGGCTTGGGCAGTTTGTGCACGAACTGGCTCTTTGGAGCCCATTCCCTAACCCTGACAGATAACCTTGCTCAGCCTAAATATAGAGGGGAAGGCCTTGGTCCTGCCTCAAGTAACAGACCTTGTTGATGTCCCATGGGAGGACTCACCCTCTCTGAAGAGTGGATGGGGGTAGGGTGGGAAAAAGGTTGGGAAGTGGGAGTTTGGTAAAGAGGGTGATCTGGGATTGGTATGTAAAATTAAAAAAAAAGATGACTGCCCTTAGGGACAAAGAGGGAGGAGGAGAGGGAGGGGGGGGAGAGTGGGAGGGTGTTGGGAAGAGGGGCGTAAATGGAAACTTTTATAATTTAATAAAATTACTTAAAAAAAAGAAAAAAAGAAAACTAAAAAAAAAAGAAAAGAAAGCAGGTATAAGAAGTTTCTGGAGCACATGGATGGTTTATTGTTTATGGTAGAATTTCACAGGTAATACACACGTCAAACTTGTCAAATAGTACACTTTGAGTATGTATAGTGCAGTTTATACAAATTATACCCCAATAAAGATGTTTAAAATGGCTACAATTATGAAAAACTCTACTGAAGATTCATTAAGCTGACCCAGTAACTACACTGTCAAAAATCTGAGGAAACAGAACTAATCTACTAAAAATGGATGTGCTCTGGTTACTGTAAGGTAAGCATTGCTTAACAAATGGGCTGGAAGGCAAAGGGGAGCACTGAAGGAAATGAGATCATAGAACTCTAATTGAAATTTTACCATTAAACTCTTTTGTTCTTAACTTAGAAGTAAAGCTTCTGAAGTAGGAAAAGTCAGTATCTAGAAATGAGAAGAGTAGGAAACACAGCCATTTAAGTTAAATTCCAGTTAGGCTGGGCTGCTATCTCAAATATTAGTCTGCAAGCAAAGAAGCATATGCAATGACTTGGTAATCTTTGCCACTTCTAAATTCTTCTTTCAAAAAATGAGAATATATGAAATATTGTAATAGGCATATCTAACAGACTTTTTCTCATAATTGACTTTTAAGCATATATTATATTTTTAATTGAGTTTCTTACTGAAACTTCAAGTCTGTCTTAAACTGAACATCTGTGGAAGACAAATTAACACATCCCTAGGAATGAATGGCTTAGCAGTACACTGATAGCTCTTGAACCTAGTGTAGAACTAGTAGCAGCTCTCACGTCCTAGCTCTCTGCTCTGAAACCCTTCCTGCCACAAAAGAACTGACTGCCAGTAGCTGAGAACCAAAAGGTGCTTATGACTGAAACCTATCAGGGAAATTCCAGAATAAGGTGTAGATTTTCTTTCTAAGAATATCGTATGCTCCTACATTTAGAAAGCACAGTCAAATCTTATTTTCTATTTGCCTATACTATGCTACACCAACACTGCTTATAAAATCTGCAAGACTTTGGAGAAAAAAATACCTGTGCTTTGAATTCCAGAATGTCCTTTCCTGGATTAATTTTTCCATGCAATAGCAAATCTTTCAGCTGCATATTTTTCTTTTTAGGAGTTGTGCTGTGGCGAGGCGGCTTTTTAATAGGTTGTGTATGAGCAGACCCAGAGGAAGGAGGAATCGGAACGCTATTTGCATGCGAAGCAACCGAGGCTGATTTTTTAAGACTCGGCTTTGTCTGCTGCATAGTATCAGTGTCTAAGACAGCAACCACGTCATGACCCAGAGGTTCTGATGCTCCTACAGAAGGTTGATCAGAGGCTGCTTTCTTATTTCTTCTTTTCGGATTACAACGGGAAAGGTCCAAATTCTGTGGAACAGTTGGTGGACAGGCATCATTTTGGGAAAGTACACTTTTATCTTCTGAAATACTTACTGTGCCAGTCACTGCAGGAGAACCATGAAGTCCATGGCCTTTGACCAGAGTTTCTGTTAAACTACTTTCTGCTTGTGAATTTCCTGCTTGAGGAATAAAAGCAACAGGCTGGGATGACAATTCAATTTTCTCAGTGCCATCTGTGAGTCTGGATTTCAATAGTCCATCCAAGGCACAATCCTGGACATTTTGTTTAGAATTCATCTCATTTCCAGAGAGTTCTCTTTCCATTTCCATGGACAATGGTATTTCTTCCATGTTTCTATTGACAGGAGAAATAGCAGCAAGACTGACAGGAGAAAGTAAGTCTGACTGGGGATATACTGAGTTTTTCAGACTAGGAGACTCTTGGCTCTTCTCACTAGAGATGTCTGAGCTACATGGACGCTTCCTAATACCAGACAATGGCTTGGAATTCTTATAGTTTTGAATTTTCAGTCTTATCTTTTTCTGTTTCTTTGCCACAACTAAAAGCCTCTTTTGTCTTGTGGCCAAGTTAGACAGTTGTTCTCTCAGGGCCCCATGCTTAAATGACTCCATGGATACCCTATAAGAAAAAGAAAAGGAATATTAACGGAAAATTTTCTTCATAGACTGTTGATATTGAAGATATTCCCTCAGAGGGAGCAACCACCGCGGGAGTAGGCCTGAGCCAGGGACCTCCACAGAAACAGGCCCAAGTCAGCAACCTCCACTGGAGCAGGTACGCAGGAGTGAACTCTGAGGGATCAGGCCTGAGTCAGTGTCCTCCATGGGACCAGGCCCGAGTCAGCGACCTGGAGGGGGACCAGGCCTGAATGACCTCTGGCATTGCAGAGTGACTCCAGGAGTGCAGTGTGACCTCTGGGGTGACTGAAACCACGGCTCTGACTGCACAAGGAACAACCATCTATGTATTGGATCCACTGGCACCTGGAAGATTGCTCACCAGAGACACAGCCCCAGCTACATGAATCAGAGGAAAATATTAGTAGACAATGTGAGAACACACTCACTACCACAAAGAGCAGCACAACACCAACAAAAACTAGTGACTCTACAACAGCAAGACCTGAACACCCAACATAGATGAAGCAGAAGAAATGACCTAAAAAATAACTTTAGGAGAATGCTTGAGACCATAAAAGAGGAAATGAAAATTCCCTCAAAGAAATGGAGGAAAGGACAAACAAAAAATTGAAAGAAATCAACAAATCCCTTAAAGAAACAGATGAAAGAGACTTGAAAACTGAAATAGAGACAATAAAGAAAACAAAGGAAGAAATAAAGCAAGAAATTAAAGACTTACTAAAATTCAATGAAAATGACCAACAACATACCAAAATTTACAGGACACAATGAAAGCAGTGTTAAGGGGAAAGTCCATAGCACTAAATGCCTATATAAAGAAGCTGGAAAAATCCCACACTAGTGCGTTAACACCTGAAAACTCTGGAACAAAAGCAAACTCATGCAGGAGCACTAGAAGGCAGGAAATAATCAAACTGAGGGCTGAAAGCAACAAAATAGAAACAAAGAAAACAATACAAAGAATCAATGAGACAAAGAGTTGGTTTTTCAAGAAAATCAACAAAATAGACAAATATTTATTCAAACTAACCAAAAGGCAGAGAGAGAATATCCAAATTAACAAAATCAGAAATGAAAAGGGGACATAACAACCAACAGACACAGAGGAAATCCAGAGAATAATCAGGTCATTCTATGAAAACCTGTACTCCACAAAATTGGAAAACTTAAAAGAAATGGACAACTTTCTGGATAGATATCACTTACCAAAATTAAATCAATACCAGATTAGCAAATTAAATAAACCTATAAGTGCTTAAGAAACAGAAACTGTCATCAAAATTCTCCCAACCAAAAAATTCCAGAACCAGATGGTTTCACTCAGAATTCTACTAGAATTTTAAAGAACTAATACCAATACTCCTCAAATTGTTCCAAACAATAGAAACAAGAGAAACTGAAGGAACATTGCCAAACTCATTTTATGAGGTTACAGTTACCCTGATACCAAAACCAAACAAAGACACAACTAAGAAATAGAATTACAGACCAATCTCACTCATGAACATTGATATGAAAACAATTGAAAAAATACTGGCAAACCAAATCCAAGAACACATCAGAAAAATCATCCACCATGACCAAGTAGGCTTCATCTCAGAGATGCAGGGATGGTTCAACATACAAAAATTCATCTATGTAATTCACCATATAAATAAACTGAAAAAAACCTACATGATCATTTCATTATATGCTGAAAAAGTCTTCGACAAAATACAACATCCCTTCATGGTAAAGGTCTCGAAGACAGCAGAAATAAAAGGAACATACCTGAACATAATAAAGGCAATATACAGCAAGCCAACAGCCAACATCAAACTAAATGGAGAGAAACTCAAAGCAATCCCACTGAAATCAGCAACAAGACAAGGTTGTCTACTCTCTCCTTATCTATTCAGTATAGTAATTGAGGCTCTAGTTAGAGCAATAAGATAACAAAAGGAGATCAAGGGGATAAAACTTGGAAAAAAAGAAGAAGTCAAACTCTCACTATGCTGATGATATGATAGTTTACATAAGCGACCCCCAAAATTCTACCAAGGAACTTCTACAACTTATAAATATCTTCAGTAATGTAGCAGGGTACAAGATTAACTCGAAAAAAAATCAGTAGCTCTTATTTACACAGATGATAAATGGGCTGATAGAGAAATCAGAAGAACATCACCATTCACAATAGTCACAAATAACATAAAATATTTTGGAGTGACTCTAGCCAAATAAGTGGAAGACCTGTATGACAAGAACTAAATTTTTTAAGAAAGAAATTGAAGAAGAAACCAGAAAATGGAAAGATTTCCCATGCTCTTGGGTAGGTAGAGTTAACATAGTAAAAATGACAAATCATACCAAAAGTAATCTACAGATTCAATGGAATACCTATCAAAATCCCAGCAAAATTCTTCATAGACCTTAAAAGAACAATACCCAACTTCATATGGAAAAGCAAACAACTCAGAATAGCTAAAACAATCCTATACAATAAAAGAACTTCCGAAGGCATCATTATCTCTGACTTCAAACTCTACTACAGAGCTATAGTTCTGAAAACAGCCTACTATTGGAATCAAAGACAGGAGGACCAATGAAACCAAATTGAAGACCAGGATATCAATCCATATACCAATGAACACCTGATTTTTGACAAAGAAGCAAAAATATCAAATGGAAAAAAGCATATTCAATAAATGGTGCTGGCATAACTGAATCTCATTATGTAGAATGAAAATAGATCCATATCTATTGCCGTGCACAAAACTCAATCCAAGTGATCAAAGACCTCAACATAAAACCAACCATACTGAAGCTCATAGAAGAGAAAGTGGGAAGTACACTTGAATGCATTGGCACAGGGAACCACTTCCTAAATATAACCCCAGCAGCACAGACACTGAGAGAAACAATTAATAAATGGGACCTCCTGAAACTGAAAAGCTTCTGTAAAGCAAAGGACATGGTCAATAAGACAAAACGGCAGCCTACAGAATGGGAAAAGATCTTCATCAACCCCACATTGGACAGAGGTCTGATTTCCAAAATATACAAAGAATTTAAGAAATTGGTCATCAAAAGAGCAAATAATCCAATAAAAAATGGGATACAGACTTAAACAGAAAACTCTCAACAGAGGAATCTAAAATGGCTGAAAGACACTCAAGGAAATGCTCAACATCCTTAGCCACCAGAGAAATGCAAATCAAGACAACTCTGAGAGTCTATTTTACACCTGTAAGAATGACCAAAATCAAAAACACTGATGACAACTTATGCTGCAGAGGTTGTAGGGTAAAGGGAACACTCCTGCATTGCAGGTAGGAGGGCAAACTGGTACAGCCACTTTGGAAATCAGTACAGCGATTTCTCAGAAAATGAGTAAACAACCTACCCCAAGACCCTGATATACCACTTTTGTGTATATACCCAAAAAATGCTCAATCATACCATAAGGACATGTGCTCAACTATGTTCATAGAAGCATTATTTATAATAGCCAGAACCTGGAAATAACTTAAACGTCCCTTGACCAAAGAATGGATAAAAAAGATGCGGTACATTTACACAATGGAGTACTATACAGTGTTAAAAAAAAATAATGACATCTTGAAATTTGTGGGGATGGATCTAGAAAACATCACATTAAGTAAGGAAACCCAGATCCACAAAGACAAATACAATATGTACTCACTCATAATTGACTTTTAGACAGAAAGCAAAGAAAAACAATCCTACAGTTCACAATCCCAGAGAACCTAGACAACAAAGAGGACCCGAAGAGAGACAGACATACATAGATCTAATCTACATAGGAAATAGAAAAAGACAAGATCTCCTGAGTAAATTGGAAGCGTGGGGATCATGGGAGAGGGCAGAAAGGGAGGTGAATCTCTGTGAGTTTGAGGCGAGCCTGGTCTACAGAGTGAATTCCAGGACAGCTAGGGCTACAAAGAGAAGCTCTGTCTCAATAACAAAAACAAACAAACAAAAACCTTGAAATTGAATTAATGAAAATTTCAGTAGCTTAGTTACTTTGACCAGTAACCAGACCAAAGACAACACAGGAAAGGAAAGGGTTTATTTGGTTTACAATTCTAAGTCATAGTACTCAGAAAACTCACAGAGCTTGGGACAGTTGATCCCACCACATATGCAGTGAAGGGCAGAAAGAAGTGCACACACCCATGGGTTTTATTAGCATTCTCCTCTCATATAATTCAGGGCCCATCCTCTAAAATGGTGTTGCTTACATTGGACTTGATCCTCCTATATCAATTAACAATCAAGATAATCCCTCACATACATGCCCACAGGCTAACCTGATCTAGATAATTCCTCTTCGAGGCTTTCTTCCCAGGTGATTCCACACCGAGTCAGTTTGATGAAATTAACCATCACATGTAGGAAAGAAACTTAACTCCAGAATTCATGACCAGAAAAAAATTCACAAGTCCATCTAACTTCAGCTACCTCATCTTTGCCAAAGATACTCATTGGAGAGAAGACAACATATTCAAGGAATTATGCTGGAAAAGCTGGATGTCTGCGTGTAGAAGAAGTAAACTAGATCCCTTTACCTTACTCTACACAAAAATCCAATTTTATCAAAGACTACAACATAAAACCCGAAACTCTGAAACTTCTAGAGAAAACATGGGAAGTGCCCTACAACATACAGAAATAGAGAAAGACTGTTTAACAGGACTGCAGTTTTTCAGAATACAGCCAACAACTGACAAATGAAAGCTCATAAAATTCAAAACCTTCTGTCCAGCAAAGGAGATTAAGTAAGTGAAGAGGCATCCCATACAATAAGAGAAATATCTGCCATCTATATATCCAACAGATGATTAATTCTACAATATACAAGGAGTAAATAAGTCAAGCATCAAGAAAACAACCTAGTTTTTAAAAATGTACCATGTGTTGGAACAGAGAATTCTCAAAGGAAGAAATACAAATGGCTAATAAACATTTCAAACAATGTTAAAACACATTACCTACCAGGGAAATGAAAATTAAAACTCTTTGAGATTCCAACTCACCCTACTATGAACAACAATCTTCAAAAATGACAACCAATGCAGGAGAAGATATAGGGAAAGAGGAATCCTTATGTATTATTGTTGGGAGTGAAAACTGGTGCAACCACTATGGGCATTAGTGAGAAGCTTTCTCAAAAGCGAGAACAGATTTAATCAGAGATTTAAAAAGATTATCTTGGCCTAACTACTAATATCACCCAGCTTTCAGTGGCTGTAACAAATCCCTGAATTTGTTTGGGGGGGTCAGACTTCTGGAGTTTTCAGTCAGCGCCAGCTTACTATTCTTATCCTGTGGTGAGGCCACACACCATATCAAGAGTGTGTGGCAAAACAAAGCTGTTCACCTTATGGTCAAGATGCAAAAGAGAGGAAGAAGGGGCTAGGGTTCCATCATACTCTTTTGGTGTTTGTACCCGCAACAAACGGAAAACTTCCTTTTGGGTCCCACCACATTCTGATAGAACCAACCTTGAAACTACGCTTTTAATACACGGGTCTTTGGGAAACACTCCAAATCTAAACTCTGGCATTATAATAAGTTAAATGGCTCCAAGTTCTTTTCCCTACTCACCTGTATTTTTTAGCTAGATCATCCCTTTCTGTCTTCTGTTGAGCAAGTATATCATCCATAACTTCTTTTATCTCTAACATCTTTCCAATGTATTGTTCTAGAAACACAGTGATAAAATAAAAGGTCAGTTAATTGAAGAATGATAAATGCTTAATCTGGTCATCCAAGGTTTTTTGTTTTGTTTTGTTTTTTGTTTTTTGAGACAGGGTTTTTCTGTAGCTTTGGAGCCTGTCCTGGAACTAGCTCTGTAGACCAGGCTGGCCTCAAACTCATAGAAATCCATGTGCCTCTGCCTCCCAAGTGCTGGAATTAAAGGCATGTGCCACCACCACTCGGCTCAACATATATATTTTTTGAGTTAGGGTTTAAACTCATTACCAGTCAACTTTCTAGCATAGGTGGCCTACATAGTTAAATCAAGGCTTATCTGATTATATCATCCTAATGAAATGTGCTGAGGTATTCAGATAACACTGTACCAAGAGAGAACAGTCCATCTCAGATTCTAATTCTGCTAGACCCTATTGACTTAAGGTCTAGGAGTTGGGATTCATGGGCTCTCTATGATCAGCTATCTTTTCTTCTTGTCTGTCTTGTATGTGGTGACGTTGTGTATATGTGACATATGCAGATGTCTATGTGCAGATAGACAGATACATATACCATACATAGGCATGTGGAGGACAGATGGAATTCAGGTTGCCAGACTTGTGCAACAAACCCCGAGGGAATTCATTGGATTCCACCTTTTTTTTGAGACATGGTCCCTCACTAAAACAAAAGCTTCGAATCCTTACTGAAACTGAAGCTCACTATTTTGGCAAAAATGACTGAATATTAATTTTCCATAAATAAAATGTTATGTACTATAATTTGGAACTCCTGACTTTTTTCAAAAGCATATTAACATCATAAAACAAGGCATTCCCAAACAATCCTTGAACAAACCACATACAGTGAAAAAAAGACAAGTTATTCAGTCTACAGATGCAAGTGATGCATGATATCAATACATCACTTTTATTACTTCTAGAACAAAGAACATGCTCTCTGCGGAAAATAATGACCACTTCTATGGGAAGCAACTTTCTTTCTAATCTTTTCAAAACGACTGATAGTTTATCCATCAGCCTGGAAACATGGCTTAATTAAAGGTCAAAGTTCCATCAATTCTTCTTTTCATCCTTCAAGAATTCAACTTTTCTTCAAAGTTTCAAATAATTCCACTAACTCTTCTTTAATTTTTAAAGATTATTTTCTACACTACAGAATGCTGACCATGAAAGAGGATAAAAACATCTTGGATCTATGTTCTTGAGACATTACTTTGGCCCCTGGTCTCAAGGAGCTGATACTGATGATGTATAAAGTGCATTTTCTGGAAGGAGAAAAACGGCACCCAAAGAAAGAAAGAATCACTGGTAGAAGTCTGGCTTACATATATAAATGTGGATTATGCCCAAATTGAGATTCCCAAGTAAAAATTGAAAGGCTGAAATTAATGCATGGCATTCCCACTAATCTACCTGCCATTGGTTTAACTTTTGTATTTGTTTCTTAAGATCTTTGCTAATGTTTTTTGAACTGCTGCCCCTTTCTTTTAGATAGCTAAACTTAAAATCATTATTTTGGGTAAATATTATTTTAAGATGTGTTGCTTTTTTATGCTGCATTTGTTTAACTGCATGAAGCTGTGATCACCTGATGGTCCTAAAAAAGAGCTGAATGGCCAATAGTGAGGCAGGAGCATGAACAGGTGGGGCTGGCAGACGGAGTATAAACAGAAGAAGAACAAGGAAAAGGGGAGCAACAAGAGAACAAAGGGAGGAGGATGTCAGGGACCAGTCCCCAAGCCAGCCAGTCATGGAGTAAGAAGGATGTAAGATATATAGAAGTAAGAGAAGGAAAAAAATCAAGAGGCAAAAGGTAGTCATGATAATTTAAGTTAGTAAAAGCTGGCAAGAAACAAGTCAAGCTAAGGTTGGGCACTTATAATTGAGAATAAGCCTCTGTGTGTGGTTTACTTGAAAGCTGGGTGGTGCCCCCCCCCAAAAAATAAAAATATCAAAACAACCACCAACATTTTAGTGCCCAATGTGGGGTTGTATCTTCATGTAGGGTCCAAGAAAACCGAAAAAGGTTAAAAAAATTATACAGCTCATTTAAGAATTTGTGCCTGCTGGCCAGCCCTTGACCAGCCAGTACATTAAATAGGAATAACAACAACAAAAGAAGTAAAAATGCCTGTGGCCTCGCAAGCATCAGCATTCTAGAACTCTAGGAAGGTTGAATGTAGTTCCTGGTCACGCAACTCCTATTTGGCACAAGCTTTAGGCTTGGCTTTCACGACCTGACCCAAGAGTGGCGGAGCCAGTTGTTATGGCAAGAGGAGGATCAGGTGTAGCTTAACAGTCTAATGTTTGCTCATGCAGTCAAAAAAGACTAAGAGATACTCAGCAAAAAGGTCCAGATGGAAAAAAACCTTTAATCAGTGTGTTTTACAATGTATGTAGACTTAAGAAAGAAAGACAAAGGGTATGGACAGTTATAGAAAGAAATAAGTTTAAAAATAAAAATTAAAGTCTTTAAAGAGAGAGTAAAAGTAATAAAAAAAAAACAGTAAGTCACTCAGAGATGGGAAATACACAGGGAGTCTGGATCTTGTAGGCTATTGTGCTGATTTTGAAATTTTTGAATGCTGATAAACAAAGAACAGCTGCTAAGAGAGATGGGATTGAAAGGAACTGTTGAAATAAACCAATCTATATACTTTAGGAATGCCTTAACTTTAAAATAGAAGTCAAAAAATGTATTTGTAAAATGGAACTTAAAAGATGCATTACTTTGGAGAAGTGTTTTGCTTTTGTTTCTACAGGAAACAGGAGGCTGTGAATTTGTTCCAGATTGGTATGTATCGGGAGACTTCCTAAGACTTGACAGGTTATATCTATCAAGAAAGATTACTGCTAGTCTTCCTAGGACTTGGTCATTAACTCAAATTTTCTCAGGCACCCTAAAAAAAGTCTTTACCCACAGTCAGCAGAAAGCAGTATGGAGAGGTCTGCACCCACATTTCCAAGAGAAAAGGGAGTGTGGGAGGTCTTTGGTTATTTTGTGGGTCCTATATGTTTGCTATCATTTAGGGGAATGTAGGAATATAGGACTTAAAAAAAAACACTGTTAATCTCAGCTATTTTGTCTTGGCATGGATTTTGGTATATGAATACAAATTCAAAGTCAATTTTGTTAAACTGTATATATGTTTTTACTCCTGTTTAAAGGACTTTTGTATATTGATTCAAATTTAAGGTAATTTTTATTATAACACACTGTATATGTTTCTATTTTTTAAGCAAGATTTTTATTTTTTAAACAAGGATTTTTGTGTATTGATACCAATTTAAGGGTATTATGTTACAACATATTATATATATATATATATATATATATATATATATTTCTACTTTTGTTTAAGGTATTGTACTTAGGCAATTCATTTTAAACTGTAAGGTAAAATTCGTTTTTGAAAGCTATTATTATGAACTATTTAGGATGATCAAGAAACACAAGTCAGTAGTTAGTCATCTATAACAATCAAAATTGTAGATATGTTAGGTATGCTTTCCATATCATATAGAGATATATTTTAGGTAGAGAGATGATCTTCAAACCTTTCAAATACCTACAGAATATGGCATTTAAAATGTTTTGTTAATTTATGGGTTTTTATGATAATGAGGCACATCTGCTCCTGGCAGCACTAATTTATTTCAGAAAATTACTTCAGGCATCAAAGAAACTCCTTATGGAGTTTTCTTTCAATGTGGCAAGGCTAGTCATTTGGACAAGAAGCTGCTCTTGCCTGAACTGCTTGATGCTATGCTGTATAAACCAGGCATGCAGAACGCACAGGAAAGTGACTGCTAAACTATGCCAAAACAAGGTAGGATGGTCCTTCAGGGTCACTAGTTCACAGAAGAAACTGTCAGACATTCATTCCCCTACCATCCTTCTCCCTTTATTCTCCTTCTATTTATACTCCCTGCCTGCCAGTCCACCTATTCATGCTCCTGTCTCGCTATTAGCCATTCAGCTCTTTATTAGGACCATCAGGTGTTTTAGACAGGCAAAGAATCACAACTTCACAAAGAAGCTGGGATAATTTAAGTTAACAAAAGTTGGTTTGGAACAAGCAAAGCTAAGGCTGGGCACTCTTAATTAAGAGTAAGTCAGTCAGGCAGTGTCGGCACATGCTTTTAATCTCAGCACTTGGGAGGCAGAGGCAGGCAGATCTCAGTGAGTTTGGGGCCAGCCTGGCCTACAGACTGAGTTCTAGGAAAGCTAGGACTGTTTCACAGAGAAACTCTGTCTTGAAAAACAAACAAACTAACAAAAAAGCAAAACCAAAACCAAAACCAAAAAAAAACCAAAAAGCTGAAAAAAAAAAAATAAGACTCTGCGGCTTTGTGTGTGCTTTACTTGAAAGCTGGGTAGTGGGCCTTCCCCCAAAGGAGCCAAAATAATAAAAAGATCAAAAATAACCAACAACACCATTAATTGGATGCTTGAGCTTCACAGAATCTCCCTGTGCAAACCAAATGACTAGAAAAATTTAGGGTTAGTGTCCCCAGGGGAGTTTCTATCTTTCTAATACTATGGTGAAGAATTAGTTTTGGTATGATGCATATGCTAACAATAGAGCAAAATGTGTAAAATCATTAAAAATTTAGAAATAAATTTGCTTATACACACATCCTACACTTTGGGTTTTCTAACTGAATTTTCAATTTCAGATATTAAAAATAATACCACAGTAGCACAATGCAGTCTGCTGCTGTAAGAAAGGACATGAGCTGGAGAGATGGCTCAGAGGGTAAGAGCACTGACTGCTCTTCCAAAGGTCCTGAGTTCAATTCCCGGCAACCACATGGTGGCTCACAACCATCTGTAATGAGGTCTGGGGCCCTCTTCTGGCCTGCAGGCATACATGCAGACAGAATATTGTATACATAATAAATAATTAAATATTTAACAACAAAAAAAGAAATGACATGAAGATATTTCACATGTAAATTGATACTGTGTACTTATTTATCAGAGACAATACTTTAGGGGATAAGTGTGTTTTCATCACAGCAGTAGGAAAGCTAAGACGGCATCAAAGAGCAGCAAGCTCAACACTTCTTAATCCTGGGCTTAAGGATGAAGTCACACCTTCATCTGAACATAAACATAGCAGTTTTTTACCTCTTATCATGGTCCAGAATGTCTCTCACATGATGCATGATATTTTGACTTTGTACGGAAATGTCTGTGTCAAAAATTCCAGAAATTACTTGTTTGCATTACTGACTCATATTAAAATTTGAGCACCTTAGATAGTGTCATATTTTTTTAAAAAGTCTGTGTAGGGCTGGACAAATGGCTCAGTTGGTGAAAGAACCTGCCATGTATGAGGAACCAAGTACAAATCCCTAGAGTCCACATAAACCCAGGTGTGGTTGTATGTGTCTACAACCCCAGAGCACTCAAGGAGAGATGTGGGAGTGCAGACAGGAGACTGGGTCACTTAGCCTGGTGTGCATAACTCAGCAGCATATCACAAAGAGACCTTGTGTTAACAAGATGGAAGATGAAGACCAACACACCTGAGGTTGTCTTCCAATCTCCATCCATGCACCATGGCCTATGACTGCCTGAACACACACACACACACACACACACACACGAGTTCACACTTTCAGCTATAATGAACTTTGAAATAAGAAGTACATTTTACCTGCATCTTCAGAGTCTCTTATTTCAAGCTTTAGTAAGTTTTCTTGTTTTTCTTCTATGTCTTGTAAAATAGCACTGATGGTCTGATGCTGCCAGATAAAAATGTTAGGAATTCCATTATAAGAGGGAAGATGTTGGGGCTGGGGAGATGGCTCAGAGGTTAAGAGCATTGCCTGCTCTTCCAAAGGTCCTGAGTTCAATTCCCAGCAACCACATGGTAGCTCACAACCACCTGTAACGAGGTCTGGTGCTCTCTTCTGGCCTGCAGGCATACACACAGACAGAATATTGTATACATAATAAATAAATAAATAAATATTTTTAAAAAAAGAAAAAAGAGGGAAGATGTTGCTGGGTGGTGGTGGCACACCAGCACTCGGGAGGCAGAGTTCAAGGCCAGCATGGTCTACAGAGCAAGTTCCAGGGTACGCTCTAAAAAGCTACACAGAGAAAAACTGTCTCAAAAAATTCAAATAACAAAAAAGGGAAAGATGTACTTTCAGATAGTCTGATAAATACATAGTACATAGATAGCTTAAAAGCTTTTCTGTCTTTGTTCTCGAAATGCACTTATGTTTTATGTAACTTTAAATGAATGAATGTTGAAGACAAACAATTTAAATATATCTTGATTTATGTAGAGCTCTACTGAAAAATAGAAGAAAAAGAGTAACCATACAAGGAATTATATCATTTTTTACTTCATTTGAAATTATAGGTACAGGAGAAAAACCCCCAACCCAACATATACTATTTTATGATTACATATGCAAAAGTTCACTGTAAGACTTCATGACTGTCTCTGTACATAATTAAAATCTCACACATAGTCCTAGATATATCAAACACTACTCTGAAAAGGCACAAGAAATGGCACTCTATAACTTTGTGAGCGTGGCGATATGAATTTTCCTGCCTGAATGCACTCGGCTCACTCTGCCTAGTTCCCTCTTTCTTCTAAGAACCATGCAGTGGGCTCCAGAGTCAGGCTGCCTGTGTGTGCTCCTGGCCTCACTGCTTCCCAGCTGACTGACTGCAGCAGGTTCTTCCTCCTATCCCTGAGCTGAGAGAATCTATTCATGTAAAATGTGAAGAACAATACTATTATAAACTAAGAGCTCAAACGGATTGGTTATTATTGTTCTATAAAATCCATCTCATACAGAAACCTCTGCCAAACATAATCCATACTGACTTATCTTTTGGTAAGTTAACAATTTCAGGACCACATAATGCCTTTTACAAAACATTTCTTCATTAGTTCCTATAAGCAGAAACAGTTTTTAATTTTTGTGTACGCTTTCCAAAATCCTGTGTACATAACTGTCATGCATAAGTAATAATTCATGGCTGACTCATACTATATATCTTTTCATAAATTCTCAATAAATATTTATGATTTTTATTATGTGTCACAGCCTCCTGAAGTATACTGCTCCAAACTCTTACTCTGGTGTTTACAAGAAAGTGGAAAATACACAGAATAAAATTATTTGGTAATTTATAGAAAAATTTCTACATTTATTTATTTGTGTGTGTGTGCATGCCAGAAGACAACATTCGGGAGTTGGTTCTGTCTTTCTACATGTGGATTTTAGGGATAGAACTCAAGTTGTCAGACTAGGTGGGAAGTGCCTTTACCCAGTGAGTTGTCTTACTAGACCCGGGAAAGCAATCTTTGAGCTGCCATTTATTAAATGCATCACAATAAAATTACAAAATATGAAACTGCAAAAAAATAAACAAAAAACATAAGGTCTATCGGTAAAGTGTTTATGATTACAGAAGCAAACAGAAGGTCTAAACTTGTGCCCAGGCTAAACATCTACAGAAAGGTATTACCTGTGCAAGACTTTCCTATCTTGCTTACATTGTAGATGTATGCAATCTTCAACACAATGGACTAAGTCAAATCCAAAATAATATTGAAGATGGTACCTTAATTAACTTGTGTCTAATAAACTTAGAGGTTTTCACTGAAATATCATGATTAGTAAATCGATCCATTTGTAAATATGAACCACATAGCATAGACACTTTGGGGAGTGAATGATGACACAGTGTACAGTAGCAGTTTCTGTGGGCAAAGAAGTAGTCAAACACCTTGAGCAGGGTGGAAGGACAGCAGCTGACTTATACTCCCCTAGACAGAGTTAACCAGATTACATCTTCCTAACACATTCTGTTCCCGTGACACGAAAACCATGACTTCTGTCAAGGTCCGAAGGCTGGCTAGTCAAAGGAATGGCATTTCTAGGCTGAGGAATGAAAGAACTTCAATGCCACTCACCGCAGGGAGCTTTTCACTTCTTTTCGCTTTGTGTAAGGGCGAAGAAGGAGCAATGGTTTTTCCATCATCACAAGGACATGGCTTATATCTTTTTGGTCGGAGAGCAGGATGTTTTACTTTAAAGAAAATGAAGTTGGAAAGTAAGACTGTTCAAAATATTGTTCTATTACTTTTAAATGTCATAAGGATGAAAAGGATAAATCAAGACTACAATTATTGTTTTATGTTAGGTAGCTTCTCATTACTATTAACTATGGCAACATTTTATGAGCTCTTATCACATACTAGATTACCTTTTTAGTGTAACATCTTAACAAATATTCAATGAACTCTTTGAAATAGGTAGTTTGTTACAAATGTTATAGGAGTTAAATGTCAGAAAAGTTTAGGAAATTGTGTGGTATCACAATTGGTTACTGTAAATAGATGTTATCTGAATCCAAGTCCATGCTTTCAACTGCTCGGACTCATTGCTCTGTGGTGCTCTCCTGGGCTCCTCCCCTATTATGGGTTCCTTTGCCCTACGCTCTATTACTTTATGCTCCTCATTCCTCTGGGAATCTGACCAAGAAAGAATACACTCAAGAAACAATAGCCATAGAGACTGAGAAAGCACTCACAGCAGAGTCCCAATATCTCCAGGTGTGACTGCAGAAAGGAAGAGAAAACACTAGGGCTCCAAGAGAGAGAAGAGTTTTAATAATTCCAACCTTGATCTTCATGTGATCTAGATCACTGAAAAATCATTACATATTGAATATTCTTGGTTTTAACTAATCACATCAGCAAGTCATCTATTCTTGAAAATCCAGTTGGTGAGAAGCACGGTAGGCTGGTAAGACATGTTCTCACTACTGCATTCTCCACAGCAAAAGCAGACACATTACTGAGTTTCTTCTGAGTCCAGTTTTAATCAAGAGGAAAAGGGAAAACAATTCTCTTCCAACACTGTAAGGAGGAAACTACTGCAACACAACTCCATAGCTATACATCTTCTTGAAATATTCTCTTCACTGTTAATCTAACAAATTCAGGAATTATTACAATTTTAAGGTAATAAAATCTTATCTGCAAGGGCTTTCAAACAATGTCACATTTTCCATCCCTTCTTCAAGTAAATCAGCAGCTTGATTTCAATTATCTGTCTCATAACAAAGGTAGGGAGGTAACAGCTGGTGTGTGTTTCACTCCAGCAACCTCAAACCAACAACATCATATGGGCTTGGTAATGCAGCTTAGTAACAAAGGCTTTCCTCACATCCACAGGCACAATCCCTGGCTCAATCCCCAACACTACACTTATGAACTCCAGGCCCTGGAGATGGGAATTGTGGGAGAAAAAATGGAAGACATAATTTCAAATGTTTAAGATTTGATAATAGGATTAATCTGCCTTTCATTTAAATACCTTACTGCCCCTTTCTCACACAGCACACATCAAGCTCATCTGCCCTGTGCTTCCAGCGCTCATTCCTCGCTCACACTGTCCTGTATCCACAGGGTTCTTCACTGACTTCCTTTCTCCATATCCAGGCTCTATTTACCCTTCAATCTTCAACATACACATACTAGTTCTTAAATCTCCAATTTCTCCCAGAATTTAACACCACTAGTTTATACTGTTTGGGTAATAAAAATAATAATAGCTGCTTATTATCTTTTTTAATTTTACCAATAAATTATAGTTATGACATCACTTGTCTATTATTGCTTTTTCCAGTCAGAGATAGTCCAGACTTAATAATGTTTTCACTTGCATGGGTTTTAGCTTTATGATGGTGCAGGAGTAGGACACATTCTGTAGAAACCAATTTGGATTTGGGTCTCTCCCCTAGCAAGCAGTATGTGTGGATCCATTTTTTGGTGTATAGGCTACAAACAGCTTCCAGTCATCTAAGCAACCCCAAGATGAATAGCTGATACTCTATGGCGTTCTGCATTGCCAGGTTATGTGCTTAGTGACCAGTTGGGTGTCTTCCTGAATACAAATGTGCAGAGATAGAGAAGTACACAACCTCCAGCAAGTCCCACAGACATTCAAACAGGTGGTTTCTGATGATATTCCAGGATACTCTTTCTAGAAAACCAGTAACAACAAATGTAACCATCCAGTGGGCCACAGAAGAGTTTGTGAACCTAGAGACAGATTTTCCAAAACGATTGTAAGATTCAAGCATGAGGCAAATGTCTAACTGTACTGCCCCTCAGGGGAAATTTGTGTAGAAAATTTAAAATTAAGGAAAAATTTGATATAATACTATGACAGTATTAATAAAATAGCACTTTGAACTAAAACTTAAAAATGTAAAAGGAAGGTGGGGAAGGAAAACTAATAGTAATAAAAGATCTATAAATCTTACTATTTTTAGAGATTTATTTATTTTTATTTTATGTATATGGGTGTTTGCCCATGTGTATATGGCCTACAGAGACCAGAAGAGAGCATCAGAGACCCTGGAACTGGAGTTATAGAAGGTTGTGAGTCACCATGTGGTTGCAGGGAACCAAACCTGGGTCCTTTGGAAGAGCATCCAGTACTTTTAACTGCTGAACCATCTCTCCAGCCCCTAAATCAAATTTTAGAATACTGATTCCTAGAAATAAATGATGAATATTTAAGAATTCAATGAACAGAGAGAAACACCTACTCCAAGTTAGGAAATAACATCATATTACATATGCAGAGATTTTCTTTTACTAAGCAGAGACATACACCTGTATAAATCAGAAAGTAATGCTGACGTGCGTACCAACTGCTGTAGAGTCAATCTCATCTCCATTAATGGTTTCAACAGCACCATAAGATCTTAGTAGGTTTTTCATTTTTTCATCATCTGCTTCCTCCAAAGCAGTCCTCTGTTTCTGATCTTTCTGATTAGGGTTTGCTCCATGTTTTAGGAGTGTCTCAGCTGCCTGGAAGGTAATCATTCAGTTATGTCTACACATATCTGCTTTTATCTTAAGACTCCACCACCAAGCACATCTCTTCAAAGTATGAACAATAAACATTTCAATTATATTTGATATGGATACTGCAACTTTGATTTGACTTGACTGGCCTCGTAGGGAAACACAAATAACAGTACTAAACACAGTATGCTGCTTCCTTGCAGTAAAGAGGTAATACCACTTTTAGATCATGTCTGTCCAGAATTGCATTTCTTCTGTTCCCAAAAAGTAGCTGCAAACCATATACGCCCTGCTGAAACACAGTGCATATGACTAAGTAACAGGATTCTTTATTAAATTAATTCAAATTCAAACAGCAAAATATAGCTCACAGCTACTGCACTGGACAGCACAGGTTTACCCTGCAGAATCAGCCACCTGTATGCAAATGTGGAGTCTCTGATACTGTCCCACTGTTCTGCCCACCATGCTGGAGGACAGAGTAAAGAGGATGGCAAGCCTTGCTTCAGGACTACATTAGACTCTAATGTAAGTTACCAATTCAGTGTAGTTTAATAAAGTACTAAAATTATCCCTATAGAAATATGTTACCTAATAATTATGATCACAAGATAGCAAAGATGGAGGTGGTATTTTAACAAGTCAAAAAGGTTGTGACTTTTGGAGAGAAAGCATTTCTAATATAAATAAGGCTACTCAGAGTAACTCATATTGGATCTCTTCTACTTTCACGTGCTGTGAATATATGCACATACATATACATGAATGGATATATGTATGTACGTATATTAAATCTAGAATCTATATAGGAGAGAAAAGATGCAATATTTGTCTTTCTGAGTAAGAAATTTCTATTTCTATGTAGACAAAACAATTTCATTCTTATTTACAGTTGAATAAAATTCTACTGAGTGTATACACATCATCTCTATTCCTCTGTTGCTGGATATGCAGGCTGGTCTCTTATATGACTATTGTGACTAGCACATCAATAAACACGTACTTACATCTCTAGAGCAAGCTGATTGAAGCTCCCTTGGAATGTTTAACAGAAGTAGTTGCTGCATGTGTGTAATATTTCTCAAGAGATGTAATTTTGTACTTTTATTTACTTACAATTCCTTTGCCTGTTGCCTGGACTGGGGTGAAAATCACACTGTAAATCTGTTAGGAACTATATATTTTTTTTCTGGAAGAGTCTGTCTACTAAAGCTAGTATCATTTTCCCCTCTAAGTGAGGAAGTTAAGCTACCTGAACCTGACACCTCTACTGTGAGGATTGGGTTTGTTTCTTTTTGTAAAACATAAATTCATTTTTCCCAGATGTAGAGTTATAAGGGTTATTTCAGTTTTTGTTTGTAAGCTTTGGTAGTTTGTGTCAAGGGAACAGCTTATTTTATTTAAGTTGTTAAACTTAGTAAAGTAAGATTTTAACAACAGTCCTTTATCAGCCTTTTAATGTCTGCCATGTTCAAAATCTGGCCAGAAAAAAACTTCAAGAATTTTGTCAACTTTCTCAGAGAATAAGCTTTCCTTTTGTTAATTTTATTATTTGCTTTGTTTTACTAATTCTATTGTCTTTACTTTGGTCTTTTTGTTATTTTTAGAGTTTAAGAGGAATCTGAAGTCACTCAAGTTGTTTTCTTTTGTGCTAATGCAAAATTTGAAGTTATGAAAAATTAAAGTTCTAGATTCCATTAGACTGGGTATATAACTTTATTTGTTGAGCATTCTCTATCATGCATGAAACTCTGAATTCATTACTTCACACATGATATAAAGGCAGGAGAATCCGGAGTTCAAGGTCATCCTCAGCTATAAGCAAGTTAGAGGCCATCTTGGAATACAT
This sequence comes from Myodes glareolus, assembly GCF_982192425.1. Lineage (NCBI taxonomy): Eukaryota > Metazoa > Chordata > Mammalia > Rodentia > Cricetidae > Myodes > Myodes glareolus. The sequence continues at coordinate 24,248,605 of NC_142040.1, read as the reverse complement.
GAGACTCCTTAGTAGAAACTCTAATACTGGTGAAAAGTCTTCCAGCCACTGGGAATATACATGGTATGTCTTTTCTTCACTTTCGCTTTATTTAACCATGCACTTTCTGACACTATTCTATACACCACAGGCCTAAAGCAATAGGGCCAAACAGATGCAGACTAAAATCTCCGATACCATAAACTAAAATAAAGGTTTTCTCTTTATAAGATAACTTATTTCAATATTTGTTACAGCAATAGAAAGCTATCAGTGACTGGATCATTTACATTGGAAATTATAATTAGCAAGTCTGGGTTTGTCTGTTTCTGTGAGACAGGGTCTTAGCGAGGGGGAAACACCACATGAGGGCGCCGCAGAGCGGTACATAACTGAACGCCAGCACACACTAGGGCTACACTGCCCATTCTCTTGCTGCTCCAGCGAGCACGCTCTCGCCCCTCCCTCATCTTTACACGACAGCTCCATGAAGGGATCAGAAACAACCATGTCTTGGTGCTTTTTCAATGATGTATTTTTAGTTTGTTACTTATTTCTTCAAGTAGTAAATAATTTTCTTTATTATATGGATTTTACAATAGAATATTTCAATTTCTCACAATTATTTGGCTACTCATATCTTTCACTTTACTTGAATACATTATTTCTACAGTGTAGTATTGTTTTATTCTAAGCATTTAAATTTTCTTTTAAAGATACTAATAAAGTGAAAAAAACTTTTTCAAATCTATATAATGATCACATGTAGAATTTCATTCTTTTATATATATTATAAATATGAATTTTCTTGAAGTATAATCTTTCTTCTACATTATTTTAACAATTCCTAATATTAAAAATTACTTTATTGTACATATATCAGAATTTTGCTGCATATTATTTTTTATGTGTACTAAAGTATTTTGTTATATCTATGTACCCTAAGCATGCATACCCTCAGAAAACATATAGGGCATCTGATAACCTGAAACTGGAGTTACAGACAGTTGTGAACTGCCATGTGAGTAACCAGGGTCCTTTGGAAGGTGTAGCCAGTGTTTTAATATGGAACCATATATGCAGTCTCATGCTTTAATATTTTAATGCAACGATAAAGGAAATGAATTCCCTCAGCCCTTGTTTATTTCAAAAAAGTTTGTGTTCCATATTCATTGTCTAAAAATTTTAAGACAGGGCTGGAGAGATGTCTCAGCAATTGAAGACTTGACTCACAACCAAAAAGAACAAATTAAGATATATAACCATCTATAACTCCAGTTCTACAAGATTTGATGCCTTCTTCTGACTTCAGTGAGCATTGCATGTATATGATGCACAGATACACATGGAAGGCAAAACATTAAAACACATAAAACAAAGGAAATCTCAAAAGGGAATGGTAACAAAGATTCCTGTGTTATTCTTGCCAGTTAGTTTATCTCAGTAAGTAAATGCAAGGTTCACTGAGAGAACCTGTCTCAAAACCTAACACAGAGAGTGACTACGCAAGAAACCTGCTACTGACCTCTGGGTCCCATATGCATGTGCGCGCGCGTGCGCGCGCGCACGCGCACACACACACAATGTAGTTTCTGCTTCTGTGAGTATTAATTTTTGCTACATGCTAACAAGTTATCTAAAGTAAAAATACTGTGTGCTGAGTCATCTAAATAGCATCCCTAAGCAGAAACACTGCAGTTATATTCATACATTTCATTGTTGAGGAAGAGAAGACTTTGTGTGGTGTCTTGTGAAGAATAGAACAGAAGACAATCCAACATAGATACCACCACATTACACCTGCCTTTTCTTTATGAACCACAGGTATATCCTTAATATAATGATGTGATAAACTACTATATATCATGTTCAATAAGTTTTTTTAAATAAAACTCCAGCTGTCTAATACAAATACAAATTAAAGAATTAACTTTTTAAGTGTGGCCTTTTAAAAGATAACAGTCTAAAAATGTTGAAATTTATTTATGTGGCTTATTTAACTGACCTTTGCCTTATACAATAACCAACAAATTTTTCACTTTAAATATTCTTTCTGTTTGATTTCTTCCATTTTAAAATTACATATTATTTTTTGGTCAGGAAAATATTATGTATTTATGTGGCTAAAATTATCATTAAAAATAGAATACATTAATTTTTTTAAATGTAAGCACTCAATAGCTACAACGCAATATCTGGTAAAAAAAAGAAAATAACAGAGAAAGTGAAGTTAATCAAATTATGACATTAGTAAATCACCAAATCATAGAAAATGAGAAAAAGGGGAAAAAACCTTCAAAACAGCAGAAACAACAAAACAAGAACCAAAATGTTAATAATAAGAACTTTCGTATCAATAGCTGGTTTAAATGTAAAAGGAATAAATTATCCAATAAACGTTACAGAGTGGCAGAATAGAAAAAACCTTCATTTTAATTTTAAGCCTTTATATCATGGGTGATAAGTGAAGAGATGGCAAAAGTATTCCTGCAAATGGAAAATAAAATATAACAAAAGCAGCTATACTTACATTTGAAATAACAAACAAACAAATAGTTTTTAGAAAGCAACTGTGGCAAGATATCAAAAAGATAGACTAACAGCATATCACAGCTATTGATATAAAAGCAAAATCCATACCATATACACAAAGCAAATGGCAGCAACTTTACTGCCGTGTCCTGTGGTCTGTCTACTACACTGCCGTGTCCTGTGGTCTGTCTACTACACTGCCGTGTCCTGTGGTCTGTCTACTACACTGCAGTGGCCTGTGGTCTGTCTACTATACAGACACTGTCCTGTAGTCTGTCTAGTATACTGCAGTGGCCTGTGATATGTCTACTATACTGCCAGTGTCCTGTGACATGTCTACTATACTGCCAGTGTCCTATGGTCTGTCTACTATACTGCCTGGCACAGGAAGGTAAAGTAAGCGACAACAAACTTCCAAGCAGCAATCACTTCAACCCATCCCCTCACCCACGTCAGAAAAGAATGCCTTGGGTGGGTGTGGGGCTCATGCTGCATCCCAATACAAGGACGTTGAGGTAGAAGCATTCTAAGTTTAAAGTCAGTGTCAGTTATATGTTAATATCCTATCTCAAAAAATAAAATAATTGTTATATGTATCAACACTAATATTAGACCCTTTATGGAAATCACTTTGGACAACTAAAACTAAAGATTTATAGAATGTTATCTTCTGACCTACATGACATACATGCTAAGCAATAAAAAATGATTTATTAAAATATTTACTGATTTTCTAATCAACACACAACATTCTAACTTCATTCATAATTTTAGCAGGCTTTAAAACTATGTATTAGTATAAGCAATCACATTAGTTCTGTCTTTAAAATACCTTCATTTATTCCACTTGTTTCCCTAAGCAAATAGAACCCTGATATGACAAGTGCCATTACCTTTAAATGGTTCCCCACAGCAGCGCCATGTAAAGGCAGCATTCCATCTACATTTTCACAGTTTACATTTGCACCAGCTTTTAATAGCTCAATAATTACATCATTAAATCCCTCACTAGATGCCTCATGAAGGGGTGTCCAACCTGGAAAAGATAAAAATAAAAAATAATAAAGATGTTCCATACCTAATGAGATTCATGTAATATGTGTTAAGGGGCTTTTGTGGTAGTGGACTCAATGACTCTACCGAAATATATGGACATGTACTAAGTATTGAACAAGAAACAGTATTAACATTACTGCTTTAAGACATACAGGCTTCATTTTGGAGAAAAATGTTATATCATCATAAATGCTATTGATAGAAGGCAAATGATAATCAGTTCAACCGGCTTCAGCTCAGGTTTGACAGTATTTAGCTTTCATATCTCAGGTTTGCATGGCCACATTTCTATTTAAAGGACACCTGATTCTGTAAACCTTTCAATTCCCTTCTTTAATTATTTATACAAGACTATTTTATGTATAAGCAAAATGTCACAAAATCGACTCTTTAGAACAGGGTTAGAATAAGAAAGAACAAACAGGAAAGGAGGAATATAAAGGGAGCAGGGAGAAGAATGGGCAGAGAGCTGGGTCAGTTGCATTTTCTCTGGAGTCAGGGCATGGGACTAAGGCTTCCAAGGAAAAGCCCGACTAACTCCCTTTACCCCCATTCTGTGCACCCTCTGAATGAATGTTCCCTGTTATAAGAACTGCTTCAAATAAGACAGTCATTTCAATAGTGACAAATCCTACTATTCACCAAATTAAAATATGGTATAAAAATACAGTTCAAAGTTAGTCAGTTATCAGCCAGCATCAAAATTGGGGGCAAAGGAAAAAAATAGTATTTCAGTGAGTTAAAATTAAAAAACAAGCAGTTAAGAGGACCCAACCTGTATTATCTTTTAGATTTACGTCTGCTCCAGATGCTATTAGAACCTTCACTAGGGACAGATCTCCTTCTCTGGAAGCCACATGCAGCAGGCTCTCTCCTTTGGCATTCCTCTTCCTGATTCCAGCTGTGTTCACTTCTGCAACTGTATCAAGCAAATCCAAGACTTATTTTATGCAAGATGCTCATTGTTATAAAGGACTTTAGAAAATATAGTTCTACTGTCTGATAATATTCTCAACAGGATGTACCACACTAAACATGTGTAACATAAAAAAAAAAGAAAGAAAGAGAAAGTGTTTATTTTAGGTCAAATTTCAGGTAAGAGTCCATCACCATGTTGGGGGAGGTGTCACAGGAACAGGAGTTTGAGAGAACTGGTTAATAATCTTGTAAACTGACTATATTTAAGTATTCAGAAGGCATATAATAGATAAAACTTCTGAAACGCTAGAACATTTTAATGATAAAATTGATACTGCCTACTGGATACCATGTATCACTTTGCTAGTTGCCCCTCCTCTAAGGGGCTTCTAAACTGGGAACCTATATGTTAACATTCAGAGTTAGTTCATGGTAGCTGAGTTGTAAAGGAATAATTTATTTTTAAAACTGTTTCTTGATTTCTTGGGCGTATATCAGTGAACTGGGAAAATTGTTTGCTGCGTTTGGTTTAATCCCAGTTTGAGAAGAAATCTAGCATTCTGAGCTCATTCTAGTAACTAGTCAGTCAAGCACAGCCAAACACACGCGTTTCAGTTCTACGCTCATCTCACTCTCACTCACCCTTTAACAACGGATACACTTTGTTCTTAAGATAACCAAGCTCTGGCTTTATAGAAACTCTTTCAGGATGTGTATATTAGTGCACGCCTGGTATCTCAACACTCAGTGGGAGGCCGACGCATCAGAATCATGAGTTCTAGGTCAATTTGGGCTATATAGTAAAACCCTTCTCAAAAACCAAACCAAACCCCTCTTCCTATAGCTGTTTCTTAATGTATGTGTCCCTATCACATTGGTACCAAGTAATAAGGTGGCCTTTGAGGTCCTCTACTTTTTTTTAAATAAAAAATTCAGTACAAAATCATTTTCTAAAGAATCCCTTTAAAGTCTTTTCTTTGCAGTGTAAGTTACAGAGATTAAGTGGGAACTAAACCAATGAACAGATTTGTTTTCCCCGTTTCCTCCCCATACTTGCTACACAGCAGTGATGGGTATTAAAAAAAAAAACTATCAAAGAAAATACAGGAGAAAAGACAGAGATAGATTTGAACAGATTTGGGAAGCAGAACTGAAAAGTCACTGATAAAGAATGAATTGCCTTAGCAGAGTGTGGCATGGCCTGCAAGGAGAATCATGGAAAAAGCCTTTCTGAGCCCAGGCAATGAGCACCTGGAGTCATAAGTTACCCTGGAAGAAAGATGTGTGAACACAGGAAAACTGACCAAAAGCTAATACAGAGTAAAGCTGGGACTCTGAATTGACTGGCAACCACACACTTTATCTTATACACCCACCCAAAATCCAGAAACCTAGAGGTTTATTTTCCACATTAAACACATCAGAGAAGATGGAGAACAACATAAAAGCAAAACAGAGAGTTAGGGTAAGAAACAAAAGAACATTCATTACATCAATAGTGTTAGTGCCACTTAGCAAATCTGCAACAAAGACAGATTCTCCAGGTCAAACTTAGAGAGCAAACTCTAAAACCTCCTCTTACAGATTTCTATCTTCTCATCTTTGTGGTTTTATGGAATTCTCTCCCAACCAAAAGAACACTTCAACACTGTTAAAAGTATAATATTAACTTCTTTCATGAGTTCACCAAAGATTATAATGCTTGCTATCTTCCTACAGATTCATTCCCTTGCCTTTCAGCTTTCACTTTCTGATGAAGAAGAATCTATATTGGAGAAATCCATTCAGCAAGAAATTGAAGATGGCCCCCAGTCCACAGGAACTGATGCCTTCAGTACAACACGTTTAAGGAACTGTTTCCTCAATCACATGACCTTGGAAGTCCTTCCCTACTCCGAGCTGCAGGTGAGAGCCAGTCCCAACTGCACCTCTACTGAAGCCCTGTGAAAGTTACTGTTATAGGACTCATCCTGAGTGAGGTAAGCCAGACCCTGAAAGACAAAATGGTGTGTGCTCACTTATAAGTGGACATTAGCTATAAAATAAAGGATAATCATGTTACAATCCATAACAACAAAGAGGCTAAATAACAAAGAGGGCACAAGTGGGGATACATGGATTTCCCTGGGAAGGGGAAATAGAACAGATTTTGTGGGTGGACTAGGAACAGGATGGTCCAGGCAGGGCGAGGGGGGAATGGAGAGAGTGCTGGGAGAGATGACTGGAACTGGGGGATATTTGCGGGGGTGATACAGAAACCAACACAGTAAAAGCTTCCTGGAATCTACGAGAGTGACCCTAGCTAAATCTAGATGAAGAAAACCTATAAATGGTTTACAGTGTGTTAAAAATATACGTAGACTAAAGGTTAAGGTCTTTAAAATAAAAAAGAAAGAAAGAGTAGATGGGTGTGGTGGTACACACCTTTAATCCCAGCACTTGGGAGGCAGAGGCAGGCAGATCTCTGTGAGTTCAAGGACAGCCTGGTTTATAGAGGGAGTTCCAGGACAGCCAAAGTAACACAGAGAACCTGTCTCAAAAAGCCAAAAGTTAAAAGTAAAAATTAAAAAATAGAGTTTAAAATAAAGACGCAATCACACAGAGAATCTTGATACTGTATATTATTATGCTCTCTTTGAATTGTTTGAATGCTGAGGAAGGAGCAACAGCTGCTAAAAGATATTTGTTTATAAATGCTGCTGAATTAATCCAAGATAGGTATTTTGAAAATACCTTGAGTTCAAAATTGAAGTCAAAAGGTATGTTATTTTGGAGAAGAGATTCTGCTTTTGTTTCCACAGGAAATGAGAGGCTGTGGATTCATTCTGAGTTAAGAAAAAACAGCTTTGATCAAAGAAGACCACCTGAGAAATGGCCTAAATGTCTGAGTTCTACATCCAGGACAGATTCAAGACTTCTGCCTGAGATGACGAAGCCTCACAGGATACTCCAGTCATTACTTGAGGATAATTATAAATTTTCTTTAGGTCCCCATAAGATTATCAGTGCTCCCAACCAGCAGGAAGTAGCCTGGAAAACTACGCTCATATTCCCCCCCCAAAATAAACTATGGTTATTTTCCTTTGTTAAAAAAAAAAGATGGGCAAGTGGTGCAGGAGAATTGTCTATATTCTGTCAATTATAAATAAATGCTGATTGGTCAGTAGCCAGACAGGAAGTAGAGGCAGGACAACCAGACAGGAATAGAGGTAGGTCAAGGAAAACAGGAGAATTCTGGGAAGGAGGAAGCCTATCCTCCACAGTCCTGCTCAGACACGGAAGAAGGAAGATGTGACCTGCCCTGTTGAAAAAGTTACTGAGCCATGTGGCTAACATATACTAAAATGGGCTAATATAAGTTATAAGAACTAATACAAAGCCTGAGTTTATGGAGACCTCTGTGTGATTTCTTTGAGGCCAAATGGCTGTGGGACCTGGTGGGAGGACAGAAACCCCAACAAGCAGGTCCTCATGTTACAGACTGGCCTGGAACTCAGAGAGATCTGCTTGTCTCTGCTTCCCGAGTTCTGGGATTAAAGGTGTGCACGTTCAGTCTCAGATATGCCATTACATTTTCAACATCTAAAACTCTGTATTGTTGTGATAGTTCCTTCTCTTTTTCTATTTAAAAATAAAATATTCTTGAATTCTGCTTCATTGGTGTATGCTTGATCTGTGTAGTTTACTTTGATGTTTCTTTCATATTGGAGCACTTCATAAATAGCTGTTGATCTTTGTCTATATTTAAGTGAGGGAAATTAAAATACAGATATTGGAAAGCTGTGGCTGGTAAGAGTGCAGTAGAAGAGAAGGCACGGTTAAATTCACTGTTGGACGGTTGGGAGATAAGCTAGTATTAGGGAATCTCCTGAGGTCAATATCGAGAATTCTCAATCCTCTATCCAAGTTGCTTATAATTTAGTGGAAGGACATATATATACAAAATTATACTTAATATGATTAAGTGTTACTAAGGAAGTATATCAGTTTCTTGGGTCAGCTATACCAGCTTATAAGCCAGTTGCATTTAAAAAACAGAAATTTATTCTGCTATCTGAAATCTAGAATCAAGGTACCAGCAAGGACATAACTGGAAGTACTAGGGTACAAGTCTTCCTTGCCTCTTCTAGATTCTGGTGGCTGTTGACATTCTTTGGCTTTTTCAACTTGAGGTTACACGAACTCCTTTACTAGATCTATGTCTCAAATTTCCCTCTTTCTCTTATAAAGAAGCTTTTGATTAGATTTAGGGTTCATCTAGATAATTCAGAATGGTTCCATCCCAAAGATCTTAAATTGATTATTTGTATAAGTATTCCTTTTCTAAAGAAGATAATAATACTCAGTCATTTACCATAGAGGTGTTATTCACTAGTTCCAGAGCCTCATTATGGAAGGATCATCACTCAACATGTAGAAATGTAGAAAGTATGCTCACAAAGGTCTTCAATTTACACAAGAGAGGGAAAATAAGAGAATGCTCACACAGAAAATGCCTTGTTCAGCACCTTTTCTACCTCATAACAACATATAAACTGACTTTTCAGTACTTACTACTCAACCTGAGGTGGTCCAGGTTGTTGTTCATCACAGGATTAGATCTAAGAACCACTAGAGAAGAAGTAGTTTGTCAGAAAAATATACAGTTGATTAATGTGACAAAAATAGTGTCCATACTTCTTTAACAATCCTTAAAGGGCTAAATAGATATGTCTTAAAAATCCGGGATATTACACAATCCTAGTCCTCCCACTGAATACTCTTTTCATCTTTGCTGTTCATCTCCTCTAATGTCACAAACTGAAAGCCATAATCAGTAACATGACAAAAACGTATCTGGAGATTACTGGCTATCCTCAAGTGGAACAACAAATATAACAGAAATAATCTCACAGCTAAATGAATGTTCTCCAGTATAAAAAACAAACAACCCTCACCAATTTAATTAAACATAGGAATTCTTTGAAGTAGAGTAGATAATGAGGTTTAATTATGAAACTTTGATATAAACATTTATACAAACCTTGACTGCAGGGAGCTTTCAAGGAACCTTTTCTTTCTCTGAAATTCTGGTCTCTTCCATGATCTTGGGTATCACAAGGCATTTGAGTTGCTAAACCCACATTTTCCTTTTCCTCCCTGCAATTTCTTACAGTTCTTTCAGCTCTACTGGCATTAGTAGTTAACTCCTCATCTGAAACACAACCATTTATATTATTAGTCTTGTAGTTCAGCTCACTTGCCTTATGACAAGAAAATAAAACTCCTGTTCGTCCAGAGTTTCTGTTTCAAGAAGAACTCCTTACGAGAAGCCTTTAGAATGTTTTCACAGAGTAGACTAAGTGTGCTGGTTGTAGTGATAATGGAGACAGAATGAACACCAATTTTCTGCCATGAAATTGATATTAGGGTTTGAATACTAAATTAGTGCCACATTAAAAAGAGATAAAGAATGTGTAGACATTAGGTTTTGCTGGTATCAGTTTAGTAACCATCTCTGATAACAGTTTGATTTTTCCAAGTAAGTGCTGTGTGGGACCCTGTCCTCCCTGATCCTTGAGACCAAAATACTGGATGATGCAAATAATGTTTACGCTAACCAGCTAAGCTTCCTGCTAGTTCCATCCTTGGTTCTGCTACAGCCTGGTACATTAGCCTGAGGGATCTATTTTACTTTAAAATGGTAATTTCTCAACCTGCCTAAAAAAAGCTCAGGCGCCAAGGCCCATCTAACCTGTCTGACATTGCCTTAAACCCTCGACCACCTGCCTGGGGAAAAACTCCCACAGAGGCCAGTTTCCCCAGCCCCCTCTGGGTGGGAGGAGTTTTCCTTTACTGGGGACTTTATTCTCCTTCCTGCTTTTGTTGCAAGGAGGCCTTGCCCTTTTTGATCCCGGTTGCCCACTGGTATAAATACCTGACTTGAGTTTAATAAAGTTGCCATTTACTCTTGGTAAATGAGCAAAGGTCTCTTTTTTTGTGTTTCTGTTTTTAACCCTCAGGACAATCGTCCATTCTCGTGGGCCCAAGTTCGGGAAGGCGCGCGCCTGGGTCGGGTGTGGATATCCACTGGAAGGCGGTTTCTAACAGTGCTGGTCATCTGGCTAGCCCCGATGACAGAGCATACACCTCAAAATCAGTCAAGCACGAATACCTTACTGAGCCTATCCACTTCCCAAATCACAACCTGTATGGTGGTTTCATCAGCTGGGTCACAGGGTAAATGAAGTTCAGCTGTAAACTTCTACAGGAGAGGTAAAAGGAATGTACAAATTGAGAAATATTAATACCTGATTTGTGAGCAGTTTCCTTCTCTTCTCCTTGATCAAGCTGTGAAGAGTTGGCCAATTCTTTATTCACATTGTCAGTGGAATGAAAATCTGTACTGTTCACGAGCTCATTCTCTGGAAGGTCTTGTCTCCTTTCTTCAGCTTTAGTTATTTCTATTACTTGAGAATGAGTGTGTAAAGGACTATGGGAAGAACTTGGCTTTTGGCCTTCTATGGTATAATTCCTCTCAGTGTCTTGCTTCTTTTCCACATTATATGTATTAGCTTGATTAACTAAAACAGTTGGCTCACTGTGGGAATTATTCTGGAACACTTTTAATAGCTCCACTTGACCAGTCAACTGTGAAACTTTCTGTTTTGAAGGTGGTCTTGTATAAGACGTAGAATCGTGCTCAGAAATTGCATTTGTGTGATCAAAAGAAATCCCATATGCACACTGTTTATGATTTGGAATAGGTTGTTCATAAATTAATGTATCATTCAAATCACAATAATTAACAGCTTTCTCTTGTGGATATGTAGTTAGGCTACCTGCTTTTAGCTCATTTTCCTGTGAAGAATAGTTTTCAGAAGATAGAAAACACCGAGAGTTCATTTCTTCTCCATCTGTTGTGGTTTCTTCATTATGACAGACGACCATGCACTCTTCCTGAGATGCCACAGACTTGACAGAGTTGTGGCAATCACTATCACCGTCAGCAAAGCGTCCTTTTATGAAGGAGAAGAAAGAATCTTCCCATTCATTGAGGTTCTTGCCTTTTTCACCTGAGCTATGGTTTTCAGGAGGCTTACATGGGCTACTGCATTGCTCTTGGTTAGTGTGAGGTTGTTGATCTGCAGTTACATGTGGTAATTTTATTTCTTTATATAATGAAAGTTCAGAAAAGGAAACAGCTTTAGTTTGATCAATGGACTCTAAGTCTAAGAATTGCATTTTTTGACTATCTGATAAATCCACGTTGTGGGTATTTGGCTTTTCGGAATTTAAACACGCCTCATTATTGTTATCTGCACCATTTTTCAAGCTTGGTAGAGCTGGGGTAGAAAGTTCACAAGACTCTTTCGGAAGGTCTTCAAGGGTTAGAGCAGTATGCTGCTGCTGAGTGACTAATTTATCCATTCCCCTGGAAGAGGAAACAGCTGTTCCCTGACTCAAACTGCAGTCTCTGTCATCTGCTTGAGTCTTTTTATGTTGTGTATTTCTTCCTCTTTTACTTTTAGACACATTAGTTCTGCTGTCTTTCACACTGTGAACTCTGCTCCTTCTGAGTCCTGTAGAGTCTATTTGGTTAATAGTTGATTGCCTAGGCTTGGAATTTCCAAATTCTATTGTATTTTTCTGGCAATGTTCATATACATATTCTTTATTTACAAGTAAATTGTTTCTTTCTTTATTAATTTCTACATGTTCTGGTTCCTGTCTATTAGAATTTTCACCACAAATAAACTCAGTGTGATTATTAGAACTTAATTTTGGTTTCTATAAAAAAAAAACAACAAAAAAACATGATTAGTTTCAATTTCAGATGTACAGCTATAGACTCTGTGATACACTTTTAAGGGAGCATTACAGGAGTATTTTCAAGACTAGAATTAGGTTAGTTTCTTCCTTTGCTCTCTAGAAGAATTATGGGTAGGGCCATGACTCAAATAGCAGATGAATCATAATCACCTAATGTAAACTTTATTGGACTGACAAGGGTAATTTTTACTCTTGTATTACTTTTAAATCAGAAAAATTTTGACATGGTTGATAAATCCCAGATTCCATAAAGAACAATAGAAAGGAAATTGCTTACACTACATTACTGTGACATGCTACACTTACCCTAATTGCTTCTTAGACTAATAGGCTAGAAACTTTTGGTATCTCATGCAATTATTTCAAAATGTCTTAAACCAAAGATGAAGTTACTAGCCTGATGAATGCTTCACTAGTCTTTCTTTCCCTCAGCTAATCTATAAAAACAACCAGCAGGTGCAAACCTGCAAAAACAGTTTATTGCTAAAGACATACATACCTTGTATTGGAATATATCGTCTACATATACTGGGTCAGTCCTCTTCCTTTGAGCTGCATACAAAAGGAGAAAATGAAAGTAAACATCTTCCAGTTGTTAAGACTCTAAACTTCTAAAACCTACAAGTCTTTTGTCATAAAGAAAAATTAGAGGATGGGCTAGCAGGTTTGAACCCAAGCAGGCCTGACGACTTGAATTCAACATCTGGATTTCACGGAAGGAAGGAGAGAACTTAATTCCCTGGAGTTGTCCTTTGCCTTTTGCCTGGCATGTTCATAACTATATTCACATACATGAATACACATATGCACGTGTGCACTCAAATAAAAATTTAAAACCAGAGGGAGCATTGAAATCGTGCAATTTTTTACAGTAAAGCTGGCAATACACTATGACTATAATTTTCATATTTATTACAAGTCAAGTATTATTTTGAGTGATAATATTTCTATTGGAAAAGTAAATAGATCTGACAAAATAACTAAGAAAAAAGATGGGCACTAAACTTAGTATTTTTTTAATTTACTCACAGAAATATCCATATATGTTCTCTTCATTCAGTAGATTATGCAAGTTGTTTTTATAAGGCAAAAAAAAAACCCCTCTCATTAGTAGACTATCATGGGCTGGCAGGATGGCTCAGTGGGTAAGGGCACTTGTTGACACGCTCAGTGCAATAAGCTGAGTTCCAGCTCTAGAACTCATGAGGTGGAAGGAGAGAACTGACTCCTACAAGTTGTCCTCCAGTCTCCAGATACATGCCACAATGCCACAGTACTCTCTCTCTCCCTCCCTCCCTCCCTCCCTCTCCCCCCCCTCTCTCTCTCTCTCACACACACACACACACACACTCTGCAATAAAAACTTGAACTAGATTATCATTTCCCAAGGTGTCTGCTTGATAAGGTCATAGCATGAATGCTGCATTCTCTTCCCAGCAAACATGCACAGAAAAGATCAACAACTGCCAGACATTCTGCAGGACACAGAAGAAAGTGACTGACAAACTACCAATATGGGCAGAACTGTCTTTGAAACTTCCTGCTTCATGGAAAAGTCTGCTAGACACCATTGGCCTGTAGGTTGAAGATGGATGCCCCAATGATACAGAAGAACTCTGGGTGACTGTCCAGGCAGTGAGATGTCTCTGTCAATTCTAGAGTCTTGGAAGTTGTTTACTAAGTACTTCCTGTTTACTTAGATAATATATCCTTCTGTAGTCTTTGATGGAGTTGAAGAATTTATAGTAATAGTTTTCCTTAGTTATGATTAAAGATAAAGTAGATATAAATACTGTAACTGTAATTCTTGCTTGATACCTGTTTGGTTATATGTAATTTTACTATGTTAAAATTAAAGCCTTCCTTTTTCATTTAAACAGAAAAGGGGAGGTGATGTAGGATTCCCCTCTGTATGCTGTGACTACCATTGGTTAATATTGCTTGAGCCTATAGCAGAGCAGGGCAGAAAAGGCTAGGTGGGGGAGGGGGACTAAAGTGAATGCTGGGAGAAAGAAGGGCAGAGTAAAGGAGAAGCCATATAGCCCCACCGGAGACAGACACCGGAACTTTAGCTGGTAAACCACAGCCATGTGGTGATACACAGATTACTAGAAATGGGTTAAATTAAGATATAAGAGTTAGACAATAAGAAGCTAAAGCTAATGGGCCAAGGAGTGTTTTTTTTAAAAAAAAGAAAGAAAAGATCAATAACACTGTGAATGCACACACAGAGGAAACAAAAAATACTAATATTAAAAAGGGGCCAAGGTTGATAATTAAATGACTGCAATTTAGCATATCTCTTCTTGCTTTCTGAAAATACTGCATGTGTAATTATAATCAGATGCATGTGCAACTAATCACAAAAGATAAAACCTTATGAAGGCTTTATTTGTACACAGAAAATATTCAATAAATATCTGATAGGAATAAATTAACATTTTAGATGTGATACATAAAAATATAAATTTCCTTGAAGATAAGTAGGAAACAAAATATCTAAATAAGCCTGTGATTAAATATGAGAAATTTAATGTATTTCTTAGAAGTGACTTTTACCATTACAATCAAATTCCATTCACCCCATTCAAGTGAGAAGAGTTGCCCAGAATGTCCTGTCAAAGCCACACTCCCGAGTTTCACGGTTTATGAGTGAGCTTCTCTTGTTTATGAGCCAGGTAAGCCTGGGCAAATTTCTTAATGTCTCCACCTTCATAGAATGTCTATAAACATTGAACAGCTACAGAATTACGAAGATTAAGTAGTGAAATACATGTAAGGAAAATATTCTATTATTACTTCTGTTGCTGTCAAAAGCTCTTAAGGGCATAAAATACACAATGCCTTCTCTTAACATTGGTTCTTAAGTCAAATGACAGAAATGGAGACTATAAAGTAATAAAAGATATAGCATTTTCTCTCAGTATTAAAGATCACCTTCTCTAGTATATCCAGCTGGTTATATAGACATAAATTCTGAAGCAGTGATTTTAATAATGGTAATTTTAGAAAAATTCCATCCTGTCCCTCTGAGTTCTTATTGATTGCCAGCACAGTTTAGATGTTTTACATATGACTCCAACCCTCACACTAACATTCCCATAGATATTCAGGTAGATGAACAGATACCAAATGTCCAATTTGCAAGGCCAGGAAAGGTGGTGCACACCTTTAATCTCAGCACAGCAGGATCTATGTGAATTTGAGGCCAGTCAGGACGACACAATAAGATTCTATCTCAAAAAGGTCAAACTCGCCAAACTGCAGATGGGAAAACAGGGATGTCAATCACCCAAAATTACCCACCATAATAAAATCTGAAAGAATGAGTTTTACTCATCACAAAAGATATATATATCCTAAGACAAAAATCAGCAAGTACATTTCATATTAAGATATTCTTGTTTCATCATTCCTATAAATTTAAAAAACAGCATTCTTCAGGGCTGGGAATACAGCTTAAGGGAGGAGTATTTACTTGTATATAAATGGGCTTGGGTTTTATCCCTAGCATTTCAAAACAAAAAAAATAGAATAAAATTAACAGCTGAAATTTAAAAACAAATGTCTTGTTCAAGAGTATGTATTTATTAAGAAATTAAAATTCCCATTATTTAGAAAATAGGATGCCAAATAATATCAGAATTCAAATGTTTGTGCTTAATAAATAGTCAAAGAACCCACTGAAGCATAATAAATCAATAAATTCTCAGCTGGGCAGTGATGGTACACGCCTTTAATCCCAGAACTTGGGAGGCAGAGGCAGGCAGATCTCTGTGAGTTCAAAGCCAGCATGGTCTACAGAGTGAGTTCCAGGACAGGCTCCAAAGCTATAAAGAGAAACCCTGCCTCAAAAATAATTAATAAATTCATTCACAAAGAAAGAATAAAAGCCAAGTCTGAAGGTGAAAGGTTAGGAACTCCTTTGCATGAAGGCAATGTCCTGTGGACAGGGATCAGATCAGAGGAGGGGGCACCAGCGAGCAGGGTTTCAGCATTCGGAGAAGACTAGAGTTCTGGAAAAAATACTTTGAGGAAAGCAAAAGAAGACCATTAGAGTATAGAGAAGCTATGTGATTAAGAACAGCATCAAAGCATATTTCAGAGTACATAAACTTGTGCTTCTAGTGTGATGTTTTATTTGCTGTTTTTTTGTGCCTTGAAACATAAATATGATTATTTTAATGGTTTACTTCAGTATGCATTCATGAACCTGGCACCAAGTCATGCTGACCTGCAAAGGATTCTTAACTATTAGGAATGCCACAGCTGGAGGAAAAGCCTTTGAGGGGCCTCTTCTCAAGTACAATTGCAACAAGCACTGAGTTTTATTAAAAGGATGAAACAAAGGTATCATTGAATGTACTTTCTCAAAACTTGTGTGGGAAACTAATTCAGTTTCTACAATTATAAATTCAGTTTCTATAACTCTATCAACATGATCAAAGTACAACAGAGTGACTCAATCTTACCTGACAGGTGATGTTTTTTATGTTTAGGAATGTATTTCCTAAGGAGATTCTCCATAAAGGAATCTTTGGCCTCATCTAAAGCACATGTTCCATGGTCACTTTTAAATAATGGGTCAGCTCCATTCAGAAGAAGTAACTCCGCCACCTAGATAAAGATTGTTCACATAAAGGAGCCCAGACAGAGGGTGTATTATTTCAACAACACAGAGTCAGGTGTTACCTATAAAATCTTTGCCCAGTAAGAGCAATTAGTAATTGCCCCAAGTTATAATTAGTTTAAACAGAAAATTCTTTCTCCTATAAAAGAACAAAACAAGCAAACAAAAACAAGAAAAAGGGAGAGAAGAGAAGGAAGGGAAAAGAGAAAGGAACAGTGTGCTGTGAAGGGAACGTCCACCATCCTCTTCCCCGCGCCCACAGCTGTGGTCTAGTCAGTAGAGACAGCAGCTAAATGAGTTCCTAGGCTTGGAAGACTTGGGTGTCAATAGGAACTACCAGCTAAAGTAAATTGCCTTTTAAAGTTCATTAAGCAAATACTGCCGTAGTTAAGCTAATGCTCCTCAGGACTCAGTATTTACCCTTTAGCCAAAAACAATAATTTTAAAGGAAATAAAGAAATGACAAATATAATGCCATCTTGTCCTGACTTCAGTTTGTGTGCTTAGACAATTCTGAGCCCTCTATCCCCCACCCTCAATGGTTACATTGGCCTTGGCAACACATTTGAGTTCTCCATGTCCTTGACCATGGTCCAGATGTACTAACCAAAATAACTAGCAAGTTATGTTTAAAATAATTACCATTCTCTGCCAGGAATGAATGGTTCAAGGTTACTCTGACTCTCATCTAACTTTGATGTAAACTACAGTTTTTGTGGGTTTTGCCTTTTAAAACTGCATCCCTGAGCTTGGGCACCAAGAGACTTGAGAGACACAAACTTGCTCTTGGTCTGACCATCAATAAAAGGAACCTAATCTTTTAATGAGTTTAATCAGCATGATTGTCAATAACATTTCATGTGAATAACTTCAGTCTAAACAATAAAGTAGTATAAAATTTTCAGTGAAAGTGTAAGACTTGAAGTTACAACAGAGGAGACATTCTCCTAGAAAAAGAGGGAGCGTGTGCAGGACAAAAACAGATCCTTTAAAAATTACTAAGAATCAACAATGTGGTGAGTCTTTTAACTTCTTTACAATGGGGATTTAATGTTAGATACAAAAACAAAGCAACAGTAGGTAAAATTAAGATTACACATATGGCAGTCATAGTAAGAACTCAAAGAATATATATTTCCATACAGTTCAGCAAAGGAAGCCCAGAGCACACTGCATTCTTTCAGGAAGACTGCTCTGACATGGAGCAGACTGTGGTGCTCAGCTATTGAGATTTTGTGTCCAATAACAAGATACAGAACATGAGAAGATGGAGGAGAGAAAAGGTGACTGGGTTAGACAGGGAAGTCAGGCGGCCTTGTGGAATCTGGGTTGGGACAAGGGCTGAATACACTACTTTGACAAGATTTGTTGTGGATAAGAGATAGTCTGCCTTACTAAGTGTCGACGTGCAGCGGCCCCCTCCCCTCTGCCCCCCGGGTCCTGAACCCAGAACCTTACAAAAGCTAACAGTGTTTTATCACTGAGCTATACTTTTATTCCAGATAGGAACTTTGAAGGGTGGTAAATTAAGCAAACTTTCCCTGAGAGTTCTTTCTACTTTCAATCTACATTTGGATTATCTATTCAGTAACTGCTGCTACAAAAGAAAAAAAAAACTCAAAAGTTGGCTTAAGAGTCTGGAATTTGAGAATGGCCTAGGTAGATGGTTCTGTCCAATAGTTTCTCACGTAGTCAGGCTGTTGGCTGGACACATAGTCATATTATACTTGGACTAGGGCTGGAAGATATTTTTCTAAAATGGTAGGTAACCTGGCTATAGGCAGAAACAATAATCATTGCCACATGGGCTACTCTAAGTAGCTGCTTGGGTGTCTATATGATACAACAGTTACCCTTCTCTAGTTAATGAGTCAAGAGAAAGAATTGAAAGTTCCAGTATCTTTTAACATAACCCTAGAAACCACATACTGCCACATCTTATTCGCTAGAAGCAAGCCATCAAAATGTCATCCTTTATTTCTTGGGCGGAGGGATTAGGCTCTATGTTTTGAGAGGGGAGTATTAAGGAATTTGTAGACTTATTTTAAAACTTTCCTAAGTATTTTCTGTATTTTGTCATTCTATTTTGAGCACTGGTAGAAGCTTTACATGTAATAGCGAAATCTACAATCCTGGTGACCTTGGAGCGAAATATTACTCAAGAATAAAGAGATATCAATTATTTAACATCATATAACATAGACAAATGTTAAAAGCATTATGCTGTTTCAAAAGGTAAACACAACAGGAAATATTCTGATATTTCCGATATTCTGAAAAAGACAGAATTACAATAGAAATCAGATAATCTGCATGAAGGGCTGGGTTGGGAGAAAGGAGACTGAGTGACAGCAATCTTTGAAACAATGGTGAAGGATCGGGACTGTCTTAGTGTCATTCTTCTAACATAAAACTATGTCCCATGTGGAATTCTCTTTCCCCAGGTTTTCACAAATGGTGTCCCCATCCACCATCATTATCAAATACATTATCAAAATAAGCAAAACTGTCTAAATTCTCCTTAAGCACTCTTCCACACCATAAATAAGTCTGCCCATAACTCCCAGAAGCCTCTTCAGTCTCTCTTTGCTAGGTATTTGTTCTAAAAATATGAAGAAAAGATCGTACCAGGGTCAGTTGATTTAGCTCATTTGTACCTCAGGAGCTTTTAACCCATAAATAACTTCTCATCCCTAAAATCAACAGTAAAATATCTTCAGGGAGTGGGGGTATAGCTCAGTGATAGCGTGCTTTACTACCATGGGCGCCCCAGACTAGATGCACAGCACTACAGAAAGGAGGAAGGGGAAAGAGGGCAGGGAGAGCAAATAGGAGGAGCAGGAAAAGGAACAACATCTTCAGCAAAGCTTCAATTCTCTAATATAGTGCCTGTAGTTTCTGAGATAAATCATGGACACTGGATTCATTACCTTGCTTAATATTTTCCTGTACTAGAATGGAATTATGGTATCTGATTTTAAGCAGTGGTATAACCATGAGGGCAACTGTGGCTAACTCTGGCATTCTCCCACCCTGTGATGATTCTGAATGTCCCACTGCAGTCCGTGAGGTTGCTGGTTTCCTACTGGACTGAACATCACTGTTTATAGAAGGAAACATTCTTTGAAAATGTGAATCACTGTATAAAAAGATCTTTAAAGGAGCACACACTGAAAACCATACTATGCAAAAAAATGCTCTGTATGACTATATACAAACAGTATGTTAAATGGCAAGTTCCTGTAATCTCAGCTACTCAGGAGGCTGAGTTAGGAAGAGCCCTTGAGCCCAGGAGCTCAAGGCCAGCCTGGATAATAGTATCAAGAGAACAAATAAAAAAATGTCACCAAACAGTATACAATGGCATCCATCATATTGGGTCTAATGGTAAGTATCATAACGTAAATTATATTACAAATTCTGAGCATTCATTAGCAAATGAACTGAAAGTGAAGCTTGCTTTCCTGCTGTGTGCTTATTCTATAACCAGAAGCATTGAGTACCTGGTAATGTCCATTCATCACAGCATCGTGCAGCGGAGTAATCTGGTACATTCCCTTGACATTCACATCTGCTCCACTCTCTAATAGCGCATTTACTGTCTGATAGTATCCTCCTACACTAGCTTCATGAAGTGCTGTCCAACCTATTACACAAAAAGACATTTTTATTTGACATCTTAATAATGGCTCATGTGTAATCTTTTAAAAAAGCAAAAACAATTCTAGGAGCTAGAGAGATGCCTAGGCAGCCAATAGCATATACTAATCTTGCAGAGGACCTGTGTTTGGTCCCCAGCACTCACACTGGGTAGCTCACAACTATCTGTAACTCCAGTTCTAGGGGGTGCAATACCCTCATCTGGTCTCTACAGGCATTTACATTTACATGCACATACCCTCAATACAGAATACCATACATACATACATACATACACATATATACATGTAATTAAAACTAATAAATATTTTAAAATACCCTAATTTTATATAGCTTCCTTAAAAGTATTCTGATTACATGAACACACATAACATCTCCATAGGACTATTTTTCATTATTTAGTGGATTCAAGAGGGCTGGGAATGTATCTTAGTTTATACTGTGTGCCTAGCATGCACAAGGACCTGGGTTTAAGAACAGGTTCTACAGAAAGTCAGTCACAGTTCTTTATGCCTGTAATCCTTGCACATGAAAGGTGAGAACAGGAGAATATAAAGTCCAAAGTAATCCTCTGCTACACAGCAAGTTTGAGACCAAACTAAGCTGCCTTGTCTTTTTTTAAAAAATGGAAAAAGAAAAAAGAAGGAAAACAAAAATTTAACTCTCAGCCCTGCTATGGCAAAATATAAAAAGGAAGACCATAAATATTTTTTATTTTTAATTATATACGTACATATGTCTTCTTGTGGGAATGCACATACAAATGCAGTGCCCATGGAGGTCAAAGGTACTGAATATCCCTGGACCTAAAGTTACGGCAGCAGTGAGCTGCCTGCCTGATATGGGTGCTAGGAATTGAACGTGGGTCCTGTGCAAGAGTGTTATGAACTCATCACTGATGAGTCACCATGCCAACTCAAGAAAGCAAATGTTCTACAGTATTTGTAAAACCCTTCCAGGTCAGCTATCAAGAGTAAAGAATGCTGGTTACAGGCTACTTCAGCAGGGAAGAGGGAAGCAGCTTTATTTCTAATTCAAGGTATGGCCATTAAAGCACCTCAGCTAGCAGACCACATACACAGGAGTAAAAAGACTTATTTCCCTTTTACTTACACAAACAATATTTATATCTGCAGCAATTCAACAAACAAACCATATACCATGTCTTTATATAAATATAATCTTCTTCATTAGTCAGAGGTAACAGTACACTGTTAACAATTACTAAATTCAATAAATCATATGATAGGTTTAATAAAGCCCCATATTTAACTTACACTTTAGGTCTCATTCTAAGCATTGACATTTTTAGGCTAGAAAATTTATTTTTGTTCTGAGCATCATAGAATATTCAACAGCTTTCTCAATCTCCTGGACTGAAGAGGTACTCCTATTTCAGAAATACCATTAAAAATGTTTACAAGGGCTGGAGAAAAGGCTTGGACGTTAAAGGCTAGGTTCACAACTATAAATGTTTGTAAATATTCTCTAGTGTTCCCTTGGGAGGAAAGTCAGCTCAACTGAGGAACCATTAACACAAACTCAAAGCAATTCCAATAGAATCGGAAACAAGACAAGATTGTGCACTTTCTCCATACCTATTCAATACAGTGCCAGAAGTCTGAGCTAGAGCAGTAAGACAGCTGAAGGAGATCAAGGGCACACAAATTGGAAAGGACTCAAAGTATTTTTACTTGCAGATGATGTGGTAGTATACATAAGTTAACCTAAAAATTCCACCCAGGAACTCCTACAGTAGATAAAAACTTTCAGTAAAGTAGCTGAATACAAAATTACTTCACAAATATCAGTAGGCCTCCTACATACAAATGACAATTAGACTGAGAAAGAAATCAGGGAAACAATATCTTTCATAATAGCCTCAAATAATATAAAATATCTTGGAGTAACTCTAACCAAATGAAAGATTTACATGATTAGAAACTTCCAGTTTTTGAAGAAAGAAATTAAGGAAGGTATCAAAAGATAGAGAGATCTCCCATGCTCATGGATCTGTAGGATTAACATGGTAAAAATGGTCATCCTACCAAAAGCAATCTCAGATTCACCGCAATCCCCTTCAAAATTCCAACACCATTCTTCACAGATCTTGAAAGGACAATTTCAGCTTTATATGAAAACAAGTGGGCGCAAGCGCACGTGCACACAATCTCTCTCTCTCTCTCTCTCTCTCTCTCTCACACACACACACACACACACACACACACATGAAAGCTAAAATAATCCTGGATAACAAAAAAATTATTGGAGGCATTACTTTTCCCAGTTTAAAAACAGCATGATATTGGCCAAAAAACAAACAAGCAAAAATAAAACAAAAACAAAAAAACCCAGACATGTTTATCAACAGAATCAAATTAAAAACACAGACCCAAATCCACACACCTATAGACACCTGATTTTTTTTATAAAGAAGTCAGAGATATACACTGGAAAAATGACAACATCTTCAACAAATGGAGCTAGTCAGACTGCACGAATACGTGTAGAAGAATCCAAACAGATACACTTATCACCCTGCACAAAACTCAACTCCAAATGGATCAAAGACATCAATATAAGACCAGACAAACTGAATCTGGTAAAAGAGAAAGTAGGGAATAACCTTGAGCTTATTAGCACAGGAAAAGACTTTCTGTACAGAATAGTGTTACACAACCACTAAGACTAACAATTAACAGAAGGGACCTCATGAAACTGAAAAGCTTCTACATTGCAAAGGACACCATCATTCAGACAAAATGGCAGCCTACAAATTAGGAAAATATTTTTTTTTACCAACTACATGGCTGGTAAATGGCTAATATCCAAAATATATAAAGAACTCAAGAAATTAGATATCAAGAAAACAAATAACCCAATTAAAAACGGAGTATAGATCTAAACAATGAATTCCTGTTGTAGAATATTAGTTTAAGATATGTTACATTTGTTTATACTGTAGAATATTTGTTTAATGATGCAAAGATGTGTTGCACTCTTTTATGTTGCATTTGTTTAACTCTGAAGCTGTGTTATTTTACCTGTCTAAAACATCTGATTGATTTAACAAAGAGCTGAATGCTTAATAGACAGAGGAGAGGAATGGGGGTGCTGCCAAGTAGAGAGAATAAACAGAAGGAGAAAAAGAGAAGAAGAGGAGCTAGAAAATGAGGAGAGAAAGACATCAGGGGTCAGCCACCTAGCAACAGGTCCAGTCACAGAGATATAGTATAGAGAAAGACAAAAGTCCAGAGGTAAAAGGTAGATAGGATAATTAAAGTTAAGAAGAGTTGGGTAGTAACAAACCAAGCTAAGGCCGGGCATTCATAAGTAAGAATAAGTCTTTGTGTATTTATTTGGGTGGTGGGCTCCCCAAAGAGTAAAGAAGTCAACTACAAATTCCCAAATGGCTAAGAAACACTTGAAGAAACGTTCAACATCTTTAGCTATCAGGGAAATGCAAATCAAAACTACTTTGAGATTTCATCTTATACCTGTCAGAGGGGGTAAGATCAAAAAAAAAAGTGACAGTTCATGCTGGCAAGGATGTGGAGTAGGAGGAACACTGTCCATTGCTGGTGGAAGTATAAACTTGAACAGCAAAGCTGTTCACCCTATCTAAAGATCCAGCTATTCCACTCTTGGGCATATTCCCAAAGGACACTTTATCCTACCACAGAGACACTTGCTTGACCATGTTCAGTATTGCTCTAGTCTTACTAGGCAGAAATTGGAAATAACCTAGATGTTCCTCAACAGAGGAATGGATAAAGAAAATGCAGCAGGGAATCATGGAGTTGGCCTGGGTGAGCTGCCTCGAGAGGAATGTGCCATAAGGTTTTGGAGTCCATGGCTCCTGGGGCGCTGTATGCCTTTCAGTTCCTGAAAAACCCAGGCATTCCCTCAGGCAGTGAAACATTCTTGTCACTCTGTGCTTCTCTGTGTTCCTAGAAGTCAATAAAGCATACAGAAGATTGGCTGGATAATTGGTCTTAGACACTGATCTTATATGCCCTGAATAGCCTAAAAATATCACTGTATCCTGGCAACTACCATTATATTGATCCTGGCACTCACCATTATATTGTTTCAGAAAGGGATTAAAAAGTCTGATTGCTTGTAATAAACTTGTCATAGCCTCACTCTTGCTGTGACCCCTTGAGCCAGTTGTAGCAGGTAACCTTGGCCCGGTAAGTAAGCACTGGTGCTTAAAGCTGTGCATTTACACAATGGAGTTTTATTCAGCTCTTAAAAAGGTAACATCATGAAATTTGCTGGCAAATGGATAGAGCCAGAAAAAATCATCCTGAGTGAGGTATCTCAGATCCAAAAAGGCAAACTTGGTATGGATTTGGTTATAGGTGGGTATTAGCTCATAAGTAAATGATAACCAAGCACAATTTACAAGAAAATTCGGATCAAAAGGAAGGACAGTAACAGCAGTTCCTCTGGAGTATTGAGGGAGAATCTAGGCATGCAGAGGGATGTGACAGAGATGCTGCATTATTAATGACAAGAACAGAACACCATAACTTCAGCTGCCAACCTGATGCAAACCTAGAGTTATCTAAAAAGAAGGACGCCTGTGTGAAGACTGGCCTGTGATCATGTCTGTGAGGAATTTTCTTAAGTGTTAATTGATACAGAGGGGCTCAGTCCAATGAGGAAGGTGCAATTCCTAGGCAGGTGTTTCAATTCTTGCCTCTAGGTTCCTGCTTGAGTTTCTGCCTTGATCTCTCTTGATGGACTATAATCTATAAAATGAAGATAAACCCTTTGCTCTCTCAACTTGGTTTCTGACAATGTTTTATCACAATAACAGAAAGCAAACTAGATCAAAAAAAGCAAAAGTATCTACCATCCAATTTCCCTACTCAGTGCAAACATGAGCCAACATAGGACTTCACATGACAAGGAATAAGTAGGAGGTGACACCATTAATAACACGAGTACTTTAAATATTTATTGTTGGAGAAGTCTCTAGTTCTTGCAGGCTCCGAGTACAGTTTGAGGAACCTTCAAGAGTTCTGTACTATGGTATTACATCAGAAAAGAGCTCATCCCAAGTTGGGCCTTCCTCAACTGGACTTTTCTTCTCAAGTACCATTTGAAGCCCTGACAACCAGAGGTCTTACAAAGTAGACCCAAAAGGCAGATGAGCAGCTTGATCCACTAAGGTACTAAAATAGGTCCCTGTGATCTGTTTGAACCCTGGGGATACACACACACACACAAATTTAAAATATAAAAATTAAATTAACTGATTACCCTAAACTTATTGGCCATTCAGCCTGCCTGCTGCCTTACTCTTCTTATCCCATCCCAGCTTGCCCTCCAAGCACCTCTCTCCATATGTGGGGTCATAGGATTCCCCAACTCAGCCTGCTTTGGGGTTGAGGGTCTGGGGACAAAGTGGTGAGGGCAACTGCTGTAGGACTTTCTTTGTCCCACTGAGCCTGCAACCAGCAAGCGTGCCCTTTTGTCTGCAAGGTCCCTGGCCAGTTAAGTAGCCCGGTTCCTGTACCAGAAGATCTGTCCTTCCAGAGGGGTGAGTGAGTGCCCAACCAGCAGCCAGCTTGCCCCCCAAGCACCCCTTTCCATCTGTGGGGTCATAGGATCCCCCAACTCAGCCTGCTTTGGGTGGGGCTGAGGGTCTGGGGACAAAGTGGTGAGGGCAACTCCTGCAGTTTCTTTGTTCAGCTGAGCCTGCACCCAGCAAGCATGTCCTTTTGCCTGCGAGGTCTCTGGCCAGCAAGCAGCCTAGATCCTGCACCAGAAGATCTGTCCTTCTGGAGGGCATTTGAAGGAAGAGATGGGCAGGTGCCAATACAAGAATTCCTCCAACAATCTGAAAAACAACACAATAACACCAGAATTGAGCGAACGTACAGCAGGAAGACTTGAACACCCTAAGCCAGGAGACGTAGAAGAAATAGACTTTAAACGTAACATTATGACAGTGATAGAGTCCTTTAAACAGGAAGTGAAAAACTCCCTTAAAGAAATGGATGAGAAAAATAACAAAAACTTTGAAGAAATGAATAAATCCCTAAAAGATATCCAAGGAAACCAAGAAAAAGCAGTCAAACAGGTAATGGAAACAGTTCAAGACTTGAAAACTGAAATGGAGGTACTGAAGAAAACACAAACCATGGGATGCCTGGATATGGAAAATCTGGGTAAACAAACAGGGACTACAGAGACAAGTATAACCAAAACAGAATACAAGAGATAGAACAAAGAATCTCAGACACTGAAGATACTATAGAGGAAATAAACTCATTGATCAAAGAAAACAGCAAATCCAACTAATACTTAACACAAAACATCCAGGAAATCTGGGACACTATGAAAAGACCAAATCTAAGAATAATAGGGGTAGAAGAAGGAGAAGAATTACACCTCAAAGGCCCAGAAAATATATTCAACAAAATTATAGAAGAAAACTTTCCCAACCTAAAGAAGGATATTCGTATGAAGGTACAAGAAGCATACAGAACACCAAATAGACTGGATAAAAAAAACAAACAAACAAAAACAACAACAACAACAACAACAAAAAACCCCAAAAAACAAAAAAAACCCCATCCCCTCGCCATATAATAATCAAAACACAAAACACACAGAATAAAGAAAGAATATTAAGAGCGGCAAAGGACAAAGGTCAAATAACATATAAAGTTAAACCTATCAGAATTACCCCTGACTTCTCTATGGAAACCATGAAAGCCAGAAGGTCTTGGATAGATGTGCTGCAGAAACTAAGAGACCATGGATGCAAGCCCAGACTACTATACCCAGCCAAGCTTTCTTTCACCATCAATGGAGAAAACAAGGTATTCCAGGATAAAAACAAATTTAAACAATTCAGAGCCACAAACCCAGCCTTACAGAAAGTAATGGAAGGAAAATCACAACCCAAAGAACCCAACAATACCCACAATAACTTAGACATTTAACAAACCTCCACAAGCACAACCCAAAGAAGGGAAACACACAAACTCTACCACCAAAATAATAATAATAACCAAAGTTAACAATCACTGGTTATTAATATCACTTAATATCAATGGTCTCAATTCACCTATAAAAAGGCACAGGTTAAGAGACTGGATGCAAAAGCAGGATCCAACATTCTGCTGCTTATAAGAAGCATACCTCCACCAAAAAGACAGACATTTACTCAGAGTAAAGGGTTGGGAAAAGGTTTTTCAATCAAATGGACCTAAGAAACAAGCAGGTGTGGCTATACTAATATCTAACAAAATTGACTTCAAACTAAAATTAATCAGAAGAGATAGAGATAGATACTTTATACTCATAACAGGAACAATTCATCAGGATGAAGTCTTAATCCTGAATATCTATGCCCCCAATATAAAAGCACTCACATATGTAAAAGAAACATTACTTGAACTCAAAGCACATATCAAATCCCACATACTAATAGTAGGAGACTTCAATACTCATCTCTCACCAATGTACAGGTCAACCAGATAGAAACCTAACAGAGAAATAAGAGACCTAATGGAAGTAATGAATCAAATGGACTTAACAGACATCTATAGAACATTCCACCCAAATAGGAAAGAATATACCTTCTTCTCAGCATCTCATGGAACCTTCTTGAAAATTGATCACATACTCGGTAACAAAGCAAACTTCCACAGATACAAAAAAAAATTTTAGTAACCACCTGTGTCTTAAAGGATCACCATGGAATAAAGTTAGAATTTAACAATAATTCTACCCCCAGAAAGCCTACAAATTCATGGAAACTGAACAGTCAACTACTGAACCACCCCTGGGTCAGGAAAGAAATAAAGAAAGAAATTAAAGTCTTCCTTGAATTCAATGAAAATAAAGACACAACATACCCAAACCTATGGGACACTATGAAAACAGTGCTAAGAGGAAAGTTCATAGTACTAAGTGCCTACATTTAAAAAAAAAACAAAAAACGGAGAAAGCTCACATTCAGCACAGCTGAAAGCTCTAGAAAAAAAAAAAGCAGACTCACCCAGGAGAAATAGAAGACTGAGGAATGAAATCAACAAGAAAACAATCCAAAGAATCAATGAAACGAAGAGCTGGTTATTTGAGAAAATCAACAAGATTGACAAGCCCCTATCCAAACTAATCAAAAGGCGGAGAGAGAATGCGAAAATTAACAAGATCAGAAATGAAAAGGAGGACATAACAACAAACACTGAGGAAATTCAGAGAATCATTAGGTCTTACTACAAAGGCCTATATGCCACAAAGTTGGAAAATGTAAAAGAAATGGACTTGTTTTTAGATAAATACCATTTACCAAAATTAAATCAAGACCAGTTAAACAATTTAAATAGATCTGTAAGTCATGAGGAAATAGACGCTGTCATAAAAAACCTCCCAACCAAAAAAAAAAAAAAAAAAAAAAAAAAGCCCAGGTTTTAATGCAGAATTTCACCAGAAATTCCAAGAAGAGCTGATACCTATACTCCTTAAGGCGTTTCACATAATAGAAACAGAAGAGTCACTGCCAAACTCTATTTATGAAGCTACAGTTACCCTGATACCAAAACCACACAAAGACTCAACCAAGATAGAGAATTGCAGACCAATCTCGCTCATGAACATCAATGCAAAAATTCTCAATAAAATACTGGCAAACCGAATCCAAGAACACATCAAAAAAATAATCCATTACGATCAAGTAGACTTCATCCCAGAGATGCAGGGCTGGTTCAACATACGAAAATCTATCAATGTAATCCATCATATAAATAAACTGAAAGAAAAAAACATATGATAGTTTCATTAGATGCTGAAAAAGCGTTTGACAAAATTCAACACCCCTTTATGATAAAGGTCTTGGAGAGGGTAGGGATACAAGGATAATATCTAAATATAATAAAAGCAATATACAGCAAACCAACAGCTAATATCAAATTAAATTGAGAGAAACTCAAAGCCATTCCACTAAATTCAGAAAGAAGAAAGGCTGTCCACTCTCACCATATCTCTTCAACATAGTGCTTGAAGTTCTAGCAATAGCAATAAGACAACATAAAGAGACCCAGGGGATTTGAATCGGAAGAAGTCAAACTTTTGTTATTTGCAGGTGATAAGATTGTGTACATCAGTGACCCCAAAAACTCTTCCAAAGAACTCCTACAGCTGATAAATACCTTCAATGATGTGGCAGGATACAAGATCAACTCAAAAAAATCAATAGCCCTCCTATATACAAAGGATAGAGAAGCAGAGAGGGAAATCAGAGAAACTTTACCTTTCACGATAGCCACAAATAGCATAAAGTATCTTGGGGTTACACTAACAAAGGGAATGAAAGATCTATTTGACAAGAACTTTAAGGTTTTGAAGACAGAAATTGAAGAGGACACCAGAAAATGGAAGGATCTCCCATGCTCTTGGATGGGTAGGATCAACATAGTAAAAATGGCAGTTCTACCAAAGGCAATCTATAAATTCAACACAATCCCTAACAAAATCCCAACAAAATTCTTCACAGACTTTGAGAGGAACAATAATCAACTTTATATGGAAAAACAAAAAACCCAGAATAGCCAAAACAATCCTATACAATAAAGGAGCTTCCAGAGGCAAACTCTATTAGAGCTACAGTAATGAAAACAGTTTGATATTGGCATAAAAACAGAGATGTTGACCAATGGAATCGAATCAAAGACCCAGATATAAACCCACAAACCTATGAATGCCTGATATTCGACAAGGGAGCTAAAAGTATACAATGGAAGAAAGAAAGCATCTTCAACAAATGGTGCTGGCATAACTGGATGTCAACCTGTAGAAGAATGAAAATAGATTCATATCTATCACAATGCACAAAACTCAAGTCCAGATGGATTAAAGACCTCAATCTAAATCTGATCACACTGAACCTGATAGAAGAGAAAGTGGAAAATAGACTGAAACACATGAGCACAGGAGAGCACTTCCTACGTATAACCCCAGTAACACAGACAACAAGAGCAACAGTGAATAAATGGGTCCTCCTGAAACTGAGAAGCTTCTGTAAAGCAAAGGACACTGTCATTATGACAAAAAGGCATCCTACTGAATGGGAGAAGATCTTCACCAACCCCGCATCAGACAAACGTCTGATCTCCAAAATATATAAAGAACTCAAGAAACTAGACTTTAACATTCTAATTAACCCAATTAAAAAATGGGGTACTGAACTGAAAAGAGAATTCTCAGCAGACGAAGTTCAAATGGCCAAAAGACACTTAAGGTCATGTTCAACCTCCTCAGCAATCAGGGAAATGCAAAGCAAAACAACTTTGAGATACCATCTTACACCTGTCAGAATGGCTAAAATCAAAGACATCAATGATAGCCTATGCTGGAGAGGATGTAGAATAACGGGAACACTCATCCATTGTTGGTGGGAATGCAAACTTGTGCAGCCACTGTGGAAATCAGTGTGGCAGTTTCTCAGGAAACTGGGAATCATTAGAGTACTACTCAGCAGTAAAAAAAAAAAAATGTCATTTTGAATTTTGCATGCAAATAGATGGAAATAGAAAACACTATCCTGAGTTAGATAACCCAGACCCAAAAAGAGGAATATGGTATGTACTCACTCATTAGTGGACTCTAGTCATAAACAAAGGACATTAAGCCTATAGTTCACAAGCCTAGAGAAACCAAATAACAAGGTGAACCCAAAGCAAAACATATATAGATCCTCCTGGAAATTGGAAGCAAACAAGATTGCTGGGCAAAAGTTGGGAGCATGGGGGTGGGGTAGGAGTGGGGGTGGGAATGGGGGAATGGGAGAGGTGGAGAGAGAAGGGAGAAAGGAAAGACTGGAAAGAGCTTGGAGGAGTGGGAGGGTGGAAAAGGAGGAAGGGTGGATATAGGAGCAGGGAAGAAGATATCTACATTAAGGGAGCCATTTTAGGGTTGGCAAGAGACTTGTCTCTAGAGGGGATCCCAGGTGTCCACGGGGATGTCCCCATGGACATCCTTGGACCTATCCTTGGGCAGTAGAGTAGAGGGTGCCTGAACTGGCCTTGCCCCACTATCACACTGATTATTATCTCGAATATCACCATAGAATCTTCATCCAGGGACAGATGGAGATAGAGACAGAGACCCTCATCAGAGCAATGAACTGAGACCCCAAGGTCCAGTTGAAGAGCAGAAGGAGGGAAAACATGAACAAGGAAGTCAGGACCACGAGGGGTGTGTCCACCCACTGAGACACTGAAACAGATCTAATGGGAGCTCACCTAGGCCAGCTGGACTGAGAGTAATGGAGCATGTGATCGAACTGGACACTCTGAATGTGGCTAGCAATGAAGGCTGACTGAGAAGCCAAGGACAATGGCACTGGGTTTCGATTCTATTGCATGGACTGACTTTGCGGGAGCCTGGTTTGTTTAGATGCTTACCTTTATAGACCTGGATGGGGGGGGGAGACCTTGGACTTCCCATGGAGCATAGAAACCTGACTGCTCTTAGGACTAGAGAGGGAGAGCGAGGTGGGGAGGGGGAGGGAAAAGGGAGGCGGGGAGGAGGTGGAAATCTTTAATAAATAAATAAATTTTAAAGAAAAGAAGTCAAAAAAAAAAAGGAGGGAGAAGATGAGCAAGGAAGTCTGGATGAGTGGTTGGTCCACCCACTGAGACAGTGTGCCTGTTCTAATGGGAGCTCACCAAATCCAGTTGGACCAGGACTGAATGAGCATGCGATCAAACTGGACTCTCTGAATGTGGCTGAAAATGGGGGCTGACTGAGAAGCCATTGATAAAGGCACTGGGACTTGGATGCAAAGCTTCCTAGGCCTGGATGTAAGGGGAAGGGCCTTGGACTTCCCACAGGGCAGGTTTCCCTGCCCTCTCTTTAGGAGGGAGAGAGAGGGAGGAGGGTGAGTGAGAGAACAGGTGGGGAATGGGAGGAGGGGAGGAAGTGTAAATTTTGAATGGAAAAATAAATAAAAAATTAAATTAAATCAAAAAGCAAACTCAGATAGATACCCTGCCTGAGTCTACAATTGCAGCTCAGGTTCCAAGCAATGTATTGACGCCAACAAACACTTCATCCCTGCTGCCAGGAATAGTATACCCACCTAGACAAAAATAATGACCCAACAGAGCAGATCTACCTTTAAACGTTCTCAAAAAGTGACATACACCTTTCCTATGCTGCTGTGACAGTCACACCCAGAAGCACCAACAACTAAACATTGCCTGTGACATCTACATCCCTAAGCACATGGTAGGCAGGTTCATTTTAAGGCACTCTACACTGGTTTCCATCATGTTGTGTTAATAGCTCTTGTTTTATAAGATAAACATAATCTGATCAACTTGCTAAACTACAGATTTCTGTGTGCTACACACACATACACACAGAGAGAGACAGAGACAGAGATTAGTATTTTTAAACTGATGCAGTTAATTTCTGATGAAAATGGCTTGTTGACTACTTTGTGGAAACACTGCTCTCTGACTCTAAAGAATATGACATTAAACAATAAAAACATAGGTATGATGTACAACAAGAAAGAAAGATGAATATAAGTCTGAGAAGCTTGGAAAATAAAATAATGATAATTAATTCAGGAAGGTCATGGAAGTGCCTGGGGAAGTGAAGAAACTGGCTGAAGATACCTAAGGAACAGCAAGAAAGTTTGTTAACACTGTCCCAAGAAAAGAGGGAATGAAAAAACACATTAAGACATAATTGGAAACTCATAAAGTCAAATCAGGCTGCATGTAGAGATACTTTTGAACTCAAGAAGCAGTAAGTACTGAAGAATCAAGAGAGTAAATGTGAGGGCCAGGGCCCAAAGGCTGGGCAGTCCAGAGATCCAGGATCGAATCAAATACAACTGGTAAGAGAAAAGTCTATGAAATTATCCCTAATGATGTCCTGCTATGCTCATAGACTGGTGCCTAGCCCACCTGCCATCAGAGAGGCTTCAACCGGCACCTGATGGAAACAGACACAGAGACCCAATGCCAAACATTAGGTAGACCTCTGGAAATCCTGTGGAAGAGGGGAAGGATGGATTATGGGAGTCAGGGGGGCCAAGAACACCATGGGAAAGCACACAGAGTCAAATGACCTGGGCTTATGGTGGCTCTCAGAGACTGAACCGCCAACCAGAGAACTTGCATAGGACTGACCTGTACCCTCTGTACATATGTTACAGTTGTGTGGCTTGGTCTTCTTGTGGGACTCCTAACAGTGGAAGCAGGGACTATCTCTGACTCTTTTACCTGCTTTTGGGACCCTTTCCTCCTACTGGGTTGCCTTACCCAGCCTTAATAGAAGAAGAGATGCCTAGTCTTGCTGTAACTTTGTATGCCATGGCTGGTTGATATACATGGGAGACCTGCACTTTTCTGAAGAGAAAGGAGGAGTGGATGGTGGGAGGAAGATG
This sequence comes from Myodes glareolus, assembly GCF_982192425.1. Lineage (NCBI taxonomy): Eukaryota > Metazoa > Chordata > Mammalia > Rodentia > Cricetidae > Myodes > Myodes glareolus. Next base: position 24,214,592 of record NC_142040.1, on the reverse strand, counting down.
AGGGAAGAGACAGGGAGAAAAGGAAGCAGGGAAACTCTGGTAAGCTGGGAAAATTAGCTAACTAATTAAAAAAATTTAAAGAGCAAATCTCTTGCAAGCAAAAGAGTAAGGTTGGTTATTAATCTAAGTGTAAGATTTAATAGGGCTAGGGAGTCAGTTCAGCAGATAAAGGTGCTTGCTGCTAACCTTGATAACCTGAGTTCAATCCTGGGATCCCACAGAGTAGAAGGAGAGAATTGACTTTCACAAATTTTCCTCTCATGTCCACACATGTGCTGCTACAAGTGTGCATGCACACCCACACTCATGCAAACATGCACACTGAATCAATAAATACATCTAATTAAAAATCAATCATTTCAAAAAATCATTTTAAAGTATGACCACATTGCAAAACCAGGCCTTCGTATTCTAAGGACTGGAGCAGCACCTGCTCAACCATGGGTTGCACTATGCCATCATTTATGCACCACAGATATTGCACTGTTTGATAAGTAGGCAATCTAGAAACAAAAGGAAAAATATAGATATTCTAAAGCACCCCCAGACTGGCCCACTGCTGTTCACATAAGTATCTTTACACACTAACACACAAGTTATCTTTATAATCAGTCCTATCTAGAAAACATGTAAGATTCTCCACAGAAGAAGTACTGCAGAACTGGCCACAAGGAAAGACTGCTTCCTTCCTGAGTAATCTATCCACCTTCTACCTCAAATTCTATTCTGCCTGTTTCCCTGGTCATTACAAATTCTGTATCCCTGCCATTACTAGGAATTTTCCCTTGAGATTTAGTTAGCATCGGTTACTTCCAGTTTTGGTCTTATCTTACCTTCATTCAAGGTTAAGTCTCACATTAGCACTCTTATAAAGCAAGCACCAGAACCAGCCTTCCTTCTGTATAATGCACTGCACACGGCCTACTTGACATCTTTAAGGAGAAATGGAGTATTCTTCCACCACCCACTAATTCTCTTCCTTGAGAAATAATGTGGAGCCAGAAAGTTACTGGAGAGCATACTGCCCTTGGCTCACTTTGTCATACTCTCATGTGGGCAGTTCAGCTGGACTACAAATGGCTCCCTAGACAACTGTGAGTGGTAATCCTGACTTACCAGTATAACTCGGTTGATTGACATTTCCACCATTTTTTATGCAATAGCGAACCAGATCAACATCATTATGGAGAGCAGCTTTATACAGTAAATTCTCTCCAAAAACATTTCTCCGGTTTATACTACAAAGACACATTTTATTCATCTTCCTTTTTCCTAAAATGAGAGAAAGAACAAAGGTGCACACCTTTAATCCCAGAACCCAGGAGGCAGGGCCAGGTGGATATAAATTCAAGGACAACCTGGTCTATAAAGTGAATTCCAGGACAGCCAAGGCTACACAGAGAAACCCTTTGTCAAAATGGGGCAGAGGGCAGGGAAGAGACTATCATTAATCTAGTCAATATTAGAAGTGGGTATAATACATTAAAGAATATTTTATCCATTAGTCTTACTGTAATTTTATCTAAATATAAAAAATGTAAAGATATGTTAGTTTTAAAATGTTTGTAGTTAACTAAAACTCATGATATAGAACATTAAACATCATGATTAAAACCTTATGAAAGTGCTCATAAAAGATGACACATTTTCTTAAAATTTCTAAGCAAAGGATTTCTTAAATCTAGAATTATTTACTATCTGCTATATTATCTATCTGCATGTCTCCGCAGGTCCATGAGGTTCTAGGAGATGGTAGAGCTTTTAAGAAGCTGGGTCTACTGAGAGGAAGTCAGGTTACTGGAGGTGTGCTGGCAAAAGAGATCTTAACATATGTAGATTTGTCCCCCAGGTGCTCCTGCCATGACCACAGATCCAATCATCTATGGACTGCACCCTCTACATCTAGAATCCAAAATAATATTTTTCTCTATAAGTTTATTGTCTTTAGAAATCTACTAGACTGATAAATTATCAAACTTTACATTATTGTAAAACATGTCTTATAGTTATGAGAATATCTCTGTGCCATATGAGAAACATAAAACAAACTAACTTCAACAAGACTAGAAACAGAATAGCTAAATTTTAGAATTGCTAAATTTTCTAATTTTTTTCTGTGGGTATTTTTTCCAGCATGTATGCCTGTGCTCTTGTGTGCCTGATGTCTACAGAGGCCAGAAGAGGGAACTGGATCCCCTGAGATTGTAGTTTCAAACAAGTGTAAGCTGCCCTGTGGTTGCTGGGAATTGAACCTGGGTCCTCTGGAAGAGCAGCCAGTGTTCTTAACTGCTGAGCCATTTCTCCAGTCTTATTAAATTTTCTCTTTAATAAAAATAACTAAACTCAAATTAAAGAATGATGATCTCCATTTTTGCAATAAATAAATAATTTGCTAAGTCATGATAGATACAATTAAAACAATTTCCAGAAGACACAACCCAAGTACCAATTCTTAACTGTGCCTCTTAAAACACTAAAATTAACTTCTCATGGATTTTTCAAAACCAGCCACTCCTTGGGGCGATACTCAATGGATAGCCTGAATTTCAAGATAGCTTTGATGACAGAGTTTCCAATTTTGATCTAGCCAAATCCCCTATATAGGAACTCGACAATGGTGAAGTAGAGATGAACAGGGTTCCGTAACCCAGCAGGAAGGAAGGCTGAAGAAGGAGGCTTTTCCAGTTCTAACCTAGCCAAGCTCCCCTGTCTATCGACTTGATAATGATGAAGCAGAAACTGGGCACAGTCCTATAACCCAGCAGGAAGGAAGACTGAAGAACCACGAGATCCAGGCTAGCTTAACTACACAGTACATTCCAGAACAGCCTGGGCTATGTGGCAAGGCCCTGTTTGAAAAATCAAACAAATAAAAACCTTAAAAAGGTAATGGAGTACCGAGGACTTTTCTTAATTGTCTGTAATTTTATTAATTTGTCTTTTATTTTGATGCCTCTATTAGGTCTTGCTGTAAGAGAAAATGGACAGACAGACCACCCTAATTGCTATATATTAGAGACTACTACCCTTAGACCAAAGAATACAAACATCCTCCCACCATATAATATGCATGCCTAACAAGAAATATGGTTCTTGATCCAAAATATGTCTGTTTTGATTTACTTGCTATTTTAGTAATTTATCAAAAGAAGCAAACAAAGATATAAAGCATAAGCAACTCTGCAGTGAACACTAAGCTGTGGGAGGCATTCATGTTCAGTGATTTGTCCTCTCAAGGGAAACAACTAGACAAACAGACAAAATACATATAGATCTCTTTGCAAACATAAGAAAATTGGCAAATTAGATCTGTGACCCTGCATGTAGAGAAACGAATACAATGAGCCCCAAGGACTCTATGGCTTTTGTTCAGACAAACTTTCAGAGAATAATGGTACAGGGGAAGGGTGTTACAAAGTAAGGTGGTCCCATTAATTTTAGAAACAGAATCAGAGTTTGGTGAGACAGTTGTATCTAGAATTTAATGTGACAAGTGGGGTACCAGAGAAGAGGAAATAAAGAAAAGGTACCGAAAATCTATATAAGGGGGGGGGGGTCCTTGAGTCATTGGTTAAGTAAACTGCTTGCATATAAGAAAAATCTTGGGCTGGGGAGATGGCTCAATGAGTACAGTGCTTGCTAAGCAAGTGTGAGAACCTGAGTTTGGATCCTCAGCACCCGTGTAAAGGCCAGGCACAACAACATGTGCCTGACCCCAGAGGTGGGGAGGTACAGACTAGCTAATTGGTTATTAGAAACAAAAACCTCAAAGTAAGTGAAAAAATAATGTGGGAAAACAATAGGAATAGATACATACAATACATCAGCGTCTGGTCTCCACATGCATACACATAGACAGGCATACATCTACAGACACATGCATATACCCCACATAAACACAAAGAGGAGCCTCTTCCATAAGGCTAAGCAAGAACAACTAATGAGTAAGTAGAAAATTGCCAGCTCTCACACAGGGCTAGGAGACATTTGCATTCCTAGAAGTTTGCATATACAGACCTTGCTGAACATCCAGGGCATTTAAGAGACCCCAGAATGGTCATTTCTCATGACCTCCCTTCTCCAGGGCCCAACACTACACCTACCTTTCAAAATCTTAACACTGAAAAGTTAATCTTCATGTAACTTGTCAGCAAAAGTAAAATTCAACACTACTTTTAAAACACACAAGCAGAAATATTTTGTTGCATATGAATATCGACTCATTTTCCATATTGTCTTTCCACTTCAGAAAAGAAGTTTTGTATGTTTATTTCCAGACTGTATTTAATTTCCTTGACCTATTTCCGTACTGACGCCAGCCATGTCATTTTTTATTATTATAGCTACAAAATTCCTAAAGCTTGATCAGGATAGCTCTCAAATTTTATTTCCAGACACTTTGCTGTTGTAGGTCCTTTGCATTTAAAAATGAATTGACTCATAGTAATCTTATGAAAGGAAATGAAAAGAGAGAGATGAGGGAGGAAAGGGGAATGGAGTGGAGAGAAGGCTGGAGTGGTGGCTCAGTCAGCAAAGTGCTTGCCTAGCAAGCACAAGAACTTGAGTTAGATCCAAGAAGACAGAGACTAGGGCTCCTAAGGGCTTGCTAGCTAGCCAACTTAGCTTTCTTCGGCAAGTTCCAGGCCAGTGAGAGGCCTTGACATGTATCTAAACATGTGCACCTTTCTCCTCTGCCTAAACCTGTGCACATGTGCATGCACGCATGCACAGACATGGGGGTGGGGAAAAGAAAAGGCAAACAGTCTCTGCATGGGTTTTGATTAGGATTTTATGCAAATCATAAACCCGAGAAGCAACACTTTATAATAGTTCTCTTCTGTTAATCAAATTTTCTTTGTTTTCTTTAGGTCTTTTTTTGTTTTGGTAAGTTTTAGTGATCTGACTTTTTTTATATAAAATTCATTCCTAAATACACATTTTGCTATTATAAAAGTAGTTTTCAAATTTCACTTTATTTATTGATATAGAATATATGGATATTTGCTTATTTTGCATCCCACAACTTGATGAATTAAATGACGGTAGTTTTATTAGTTGCTTTCCTGCTGCTATAATAAAACACCATAACCAAAAGCATCTTAAAGAATAGCTTATTTTGGCTTACAGTTTCAGAGGTAACGTAGCTTTTATCATAGATTCTATCAAATTGTTGATATAGATAATTGTCTTTGTGTCTAAATACACTCTTCTTAATATTCTTGCTCTTTGTTTTTCTACATAATAACTAGCTAGAACTTCACAATGTTCAACAGAAATAGTGAGAATAGATACTTTTATTAGTGGTATTAGGGGATATTCTGGCTATTTACTTTTTTATCGACTTGACACAAGGCTGGAGTCATTTGGGAAGAGGGAATCTCAGTTGAGAAAATGCCACTACCAGATTACCCTGTGAGCAAGTCTGTGGGAGCATTTACTTGACTAATGAGTGATATGGGAAGGTCCAGCTCACTGTGGGTGGTCCTGCCCCTGGGTAGGTGGCCCTGAATTGCATAAAACAACAGGTTGAACAAGCCATGGAGAACAAAACAGTAAGCAGAGTTTCTCCAAGGCTTCTGCTTCAGTTCTTGATTCCAGGTCCCTGCCTTGAGTTTCTGCCCTGACTTCCCTTGGTAATAGATTATGACTTGAAATTTGTTTATAAGAAAACAAAACAAAGCAGAAACCCCCTGGATAAGTTGCTTTTGATCATGATAATGCTTTTGATCATGTTGTCCCAGCAATAGAAGCCCTAAGCAAGACAAAGGGAAAGCATTTATTATCTTATCAATGACTAGGCTAGTCACATGGTTTTCACACATGCCTGTGTCAGGCTGAGGAAACTCTTCTATCCTTGTTTCCCGAAATTCTGACTAGAAGTGAGGAATTGATGTTATCTGATGTTCTCTTTACTTCTGTTAAAATGATCTATATAGGTTTTTCTTTTGAGATTGTTAATCTAAGTTGTAGTGAGTAATTTTCAAATTTAAAGCCAGTATCAATGGTAAAGATTTAGGTATTAGTATTTTGACATTAAAAATTGCACTATTTAAACTGTATACAATTCAGTGAGTTTAGAGACAAGGATAGACGTGTGAAAAGTACTATCATCAAGACCGCAGACATAGCCTCCCTACCCTTCCTGTTCTTTGTTCTGTTTCACAGGAGTTTCTTCCTTACGAGTGCACTTAAACCTTTGTGTCACATCACTAGCAGTTCTGTTTCACATTGTATCTTCTTTAGAATGTATTTCTACAAATGTTTAAATGTATATATTCAGTATTATCATTCTTTTCCCTTATACCTTAGTTTTTATTTGAATAATTATTTAAAAGGCCTTTGGACTTTTCAATATTAAGATGATAAAAAGAGTTAAATCTGTTCTCTTCAGAATATTTTAATTTAAACCTCTGATCAGCCAGAAATTCAATTTAGAATGAGGGATATTATATGTAATACTTAGTCCTTGCCAACACTTTGAGATATGAATGGTTGTTATCACTCATTATCCTCATATTTCCTTGTATTTGCCTTCCAAATCTAAAACCTCTTTTTATTTCATTGATTTATCTGTTGGTCCTATGCCATGACAAATTAATTTTAGTGGTTTTCTAAAATGTTATGATCTACACAGAACAAGTTCTTACCACACTATCTCTGCGTTAACTTTTCTGAATATTTTTGCTTGTTTTTTTATACTTACTTTTCTACCTGAAACTTAATGTCATTTTGTAGCAATCTCATAGCTACCCTCCAGCCCTGTTAAAATAAAGGAAAATAATCAAGCAGACAGAACTCTGTGTATGGAGGACTAGAGAGATTACCCAGTGGGGAAGAGTACTTGTTCTACAGTCATGAAAACCTAAGTTCAAATGCTTAGCACCCACAAGAAAAGACAGGCACAGCTGCAGAAGGCAGAAACCCTAGCAGTAGGAGGCAAGAGAAGGCGAACTGCTAGCTATCCAGTCCAGCGAGGGTTCTGTCTGAAAACGGACAGTTGTGAAACAAGATACCCAGTGTCCTGCTCTGGTTTCTGCACGCACAGGCATGCATACTAACATACTCATATGCATGCAATGCATACATACACGCACACATACACACACCCCCATATGGTTTTATGTTGTGTGTGTATGAAAGTGTGATATATGAGCAGATACAGGTGTGTATGGACGCCAGACAGAGATCAATGTCAAGGGTCCTAGCTCAATCACTCAGTTTTGAAATAGGGTTTCTCACTAATTTCTCATGGATTTGACAAAAAAACTAGCTGGCCAACAATACATACAAATCTTCCTTCCCTGCCTCCCCAAGTACTAGGATTACAAGAATGTGCTGCTGTTTCTCTCTTTACTAATGTGCTTGTCACTACTGCATTGCTGTAAAGAGACACTACGAATAAGACAACACTTATAAAACCAAGCATTTAATTGGGGACTTCAAATTTCAGAGGTTTAGTTCATTATCATCACGAACATGGCAACATCCATGGCACTGGAGCAGCAGGTGAGAGCTACATCTTGACCCTCAAGTGGAGGTGGGAGGACTGTACCTGTCATAGGCATCTGAAACCTCAAAGCCCACCCCATCAACACACTTCCTCCAACACAGCCACACCTATTAAAACAAGGTCACTTTCCCTAATCCTTCTAATCCCTTCCAACAGTTCCACTCCCTGGTGAATCAACATTCAATATATGAGGCTGTGAGGACCACTCTTACCCATACCACCACAGTGCTGGAAATTAAACTCAGGCCATTGTACTCACTTGGCAAGCATTTATTGTTTGAACTACCTCCCCAGGTCCCAAATCTACTTTGGATTGAGATCCCATGCACTTATGAAGTAACTGAGAGAGAAGATTTCTTAAGTTCGAAATCTAACTGAGAACTAGTTTCCTGTTTCCACTTGTTCAAGTCGCCTTTTGTTTTAAACCGTCTTCGTACAGGTGAGACACAGGTTTTATTGTCACAGGCATATTTTCTTTATTTTTATATTATTATAATTATTATAATTCTATATAATTATAATTATATAAAATTGTATCTTATTTTGCTTATCTAGTTAATATATGAGATACTAGTTTTTTCAGTTTATTTAATTTTTCTAGACTTTATTCTGAAATAATTTCAGGCTCTCAGAAAACTATGTACAAAAAATAAAGGGTCTAAGGATATAGCCTAGTGGTGGAGTGCCTGCCTAGCATGTGTGCCTGCCTAGCATGTGTGAAGCCCTGAGTTTGATCTGAGTAGAAAAGAAAAATAAGCAAAGGAGTCAACGGCAACCTTTTCTCACAACTTTAAATCATTTTCATCTATCCTATCTATTATCTATCAATCTATATCTGCATACTATTTTTCTGCTGTGCACAGACAGATGGGATGATAGTGTGTAACTTTTAGATACCGTACATTTTATAACTAATACTTAACATGCATTTTCTAAGAATATAAACATTCTCTTATACAATCAAAAGTACTATTTTCAGATTCAGAAAACTCAAACAGATACCATCTATTGCCCATATTTCAATTTTGTCAAGTTCAATATAGAACTTTTTCGAGACAAAATTTCTCTTTAGCTTTGGAGCTTGTCCTAGAACTAGATCTTGTAGATCTGGCCTTGAATTTACAGAGATCCGTCTGCCTCTACCTCCTGAGCGCTGGGATTAAAGGTGTATACCACCACCACCCTGACTGTAACACAATTTTTTAATTCAATCTTACAGTTTATATAAAAACAGCAATTTGCCCTCTCATTGTCTCTACTCCTGTTTTTGGTATGCATTGTGAGTCTTTTGCTGTGTTAGTCATATATTCAAAAATGAAATTATCATCTAGCTGCTCTCTATAGTGGACAGTACAGAAACTGTACTGTAAATGGCTGTAAAACAGGTAATATTACCCTGACAGCCATTTAATTTCAAATCCCATTCATGTTACTAAGAAGCAATGTGTGCTAGTAGAAAAAGTCTTACTTACCATCACGAAAATTGTTAACTCATCAATAAAACTGAGGTAATATTATAAATTGTTCTACTTCAATTCTTTCTCTATAAGCTACTTAAAGAAATGAAAAAATATTCAAAATATGTCTCACCATTTTTTATTTTAAGTTGTTCGTTTTTCTTTCTCTGTTCACTCTTGAGTCTGGATAAATGCATATTCTTCCTCTGACTGTCAGTCTTTAAAACAGAACCCTGCATTCTTTAAAAAAATGGACTTATTAAATAATTGCAATTTTTATAAGCACTCATGGAGAATCACATAAAATTTTGACAACTATTGAAAACCCAAAGATAGTTACTGAGTTATTCTTAACTGCCAAAGCAACTTAAATATGGGATGGGGCCTAAGTGAGCTATAGAGACCCCTGTGAGAGCCAAGCCCATGCCAGTCTTTTAGTTACTTTCAGTGTAGTTCCCTACAAATGTGAGGATTCTCAGGCTCCCACTATTCACTCTATTCACCGCATATGGGAAGGAGGGAGGCTCTCTGCAGGAATGTGAGGGGTGAAGGAACTTACTATGTAGTGGGGCACTGATCAAAAAATTGAAAATTAAAAACAGCAATAGAAAAATGTTTTTTTACTTAGGGGTAAGTTGACACTGCCTCTAACATCCTCCAGCACACAATTATCGATTAGATTTTCAGAATATCTGGTGAACAAGATACAATGTAACAACACACCTGAAATTCTCAGTTGCAAATATGCTATGCATTCGATCCTCATAACTAAGTGGTTTTGATGAAATACTTTCTGGCATTTTCAAGACATCTGTATGTGCCACAACTCTGTTTGCTTTCAGTTTTTCCAGTCTAGATGATCTTCTGAGTACATGGGGTGTTTCCTGGACAGAGGTGTTTTTCACAGTATCTGAATTTCTCTTAATGTTTAGTTGCTCATAAGATGTCCTTGTTTGCAATCTAAATAGTTTTGGGTCTTCTATAGTCTATAAAAATATACACATATCTATAAATAATCACAACATTAAACCAAAAATTAAATTTATCTTCTCTGATAAAATTGTTTTTGAGATGAAAGTGTCCCAACTCATAAGCATATATGAACATAATGCTACGATTGTATTTTGAAAGAACAATGTAGACTTTAAGCTTGTGAAAAAACATAAGCAGTTAGTCTTGGTGACTCATGTCTATAATCCCACTAATTGGAAAACTGAGGCAGGAGAATTGAGTTTAATTGGACTTCATAGAGAGACCTGGGGGGAGGGGGTAGTGGAAAGACTTTAAAATTATTTTCATCAATATTTAACTTTAAAATTCACAGGAAAATACAAGATCACTTTCGGTGCATTACTTTGGCAGGAAGTAAGTTGTTTGGAATAAGACACCCACATAAGAGCATGACAAGACCAGTCAAGAGCAGACTAGTGGTCTATGAAGCCTAGTACTCCACTGGTAGAGAAGCAATGACATTTAGAGAACACGGTGACACATAACTTCATATTTTCAAAAGTCAATAGTATGTCATGAACTCTTCTAATTACTCCTTGATAGTCTACTAAAGATCTAACACCTACGAAGACATTTACATTTTACATATACCACCTAAAACTTCTTGAGCTCATGTATATAAACAGATGCAAAGTTTCTCAAAATAAAATATTGAAAGTTTTTGTTTTTTGATATTTTAATCACAGCTGAGTAAGAAAACTGAATTTGATTTATTCTAAATGAATTTCTTTTCTACTGTTTAAAGTATTTCTTTCCTTAAACTTGAAAACTTGCTAAGTTTATGCTTACTTTACCACTATTAATTATATTTTCTTCTGTAACACGAATTCTAATTGGTGTTAATAATAAAAGCCTAGAGTCAGATACAGAGGTTAATGCTGAAGATCAGAGAGGCAGAGCACTAGCCACTAGAGAGTTCTTTCACCTCTCCCAAAGCTTAGACTGAAAGAGAGATCCTGTCCTCAGGCTGCATCTCCAGAATGTAACGGTCTCCACCAAACCTCAGCCTGCACTGCTCCTCAGATTCGTCCTGCCTTATATTCTTCTCTGCCAGCCATACCACTCCTGCCTCCATCTCCCTAGTGCTAGAATTAATGGTGTGTGACCCCAAGTGCTGGGATCACCTTTGTGTGAGCTCTGTTTGTCTTTTATACAGATTCAATCTTGTGTATCCCAGAGTGGCCTTGAATCAACAGAGGTCCTTCTGCCTCTGTCTCCCAAATCCTGGAATTAAAGATGTGTGTCACCACTGCCTGACCCCTAAGGCTAATTAGTGTGGCTATCTCTGCTTCTCTGATCTTCTGGCAAGCTTTATTTGTTAAAACACAAACAAAATATCACTGCATTCTACATTTACTCATATTCCTTCTTTTTATCCTAGAACACAAAAATGTTTAATCACCTTTAACACGCCATGATTAATGTATCTTTTTCTGAGTTTTTCCTTTTTTGGTGGAGGGGGGTCTCCCTGTGTAGCCTTGGCTGTTCTGGAACTTACTCTATAGGCAAGGCTGAACTCATAGAGATTCACCCGCCACTGCCTCCAGAGTGCTGGGATTAAAGATGTCTGGCCTGTTTTCTTTTCTTAAACCTATATGTCTATCTGAAATTTGCCAGACAGATTATATTAGTATTACTCTAGGTTTGTATGCTGCAACATAAACTCAACTTTTCTCTAAATCTTCCTAGGGATATAGATGGAATATTTTGTTAACTGCCAAGACAAAATAAAAAAGGTATCTAAGCTTCCATTATTATGAATTGATTAAACTATAATGTATTTATATAATGCATCTATATGTCATTTAGTAACCTAAAAGATTTAAAAGTGTTAAATTTCCTGACACTAAAAAATTAAGCAACATGCATTAGGTTTAAAAAATAAGTTGTAAAGCATCCTGTATTATACAATCTCATTTGAATAAAATAAATTTACATGGACTAGAAGTAATTGAAGCTACACCAAACTGTTAACAATGTTTAGAGAGTGGATTTTGGGGGAACTTTATTATCATACTGTTATATAATCTTAGAATGTTTGATTTGTTCTTTTGGTTTTGGTTGATCTGAGATAGGGTGTTGCTATGGTCACATGCTAGCCTTGAACTCCTGAACAGTTGATCCTGCTGCCTCAGCCTCTCCAGCGCTGGAATTGCAAGTATACATCACCATAGTTGCCTTTAATTTTATAGTAATGAAAATACAAACATAAAAAGAGAGCTTGGCTCCTGTTGCACATCTGTAGGGCCGCTGGGCATAATGCTGTAGGAATTCTAAAGCTACAAGTTATGTCTGGCATTCCACTCAGATACTAGAGGCAAACAGGGCTTAGCAAAGGCTTAATTCTTCCTCCATCCCACATTAGGAGCCCAAATTACTCTGTCCAACTATAGTGTTCTGTATCTACACTGAACTCCGTTAATAGAGTATTCGAAATAACAGAGAAATTTCTGGTAGTAAATACTTTCCTATATAATAAAAAACTTAACAATATGCCTTAACTTAATCCCTTGTAAACTCCACCCAGTACTTCTAAAAGAAGCAATCTATGTGTGAAAGTTACACAGTATCTTCCAGATGTTGGTATCTGGTGAGATGATTTAAACGTAACACAATGAAGATTGTTACAGGTCACTACAAAAGTTATACTCAGATACTTAAACTGTGCTCTTCTACTTGTCCTACTAACAGATGTTGTTCCACAACCAGGATAACCTGAACTGTTTATATGGTAAGGTAGAAAAGAGACTTAATTCACCTGTGCTATTTGTGTGCAGTCTTCATCTATCTGAGACATGGTAGGCTGCACTTCTAAACATCCATTTCCACCACTAACACTGCTGCTTTTCTCTTGTCCTTGACAGATGGGTCCTATAGGTCCAGGTTCTACATCACCATCTGGTAGCATGTTGATGGTTGCCAGCAATTCAGCAGGCAATGCATCATCATTCTTCGTGTTTTCTAGTACATCTCTACAACATGCTGACGAGGCATTCAAAGTGACTGACACAGAACTCAAGGAGTTGCTCAATGGGTTCATCAATTCTTGAGGATTGAAGTCATTCACTATTTCAAGCAGTGTTTCTTCTTGGGTGCCTTCTGGTGATTCTAGTAATCTTTCTAAAGCAGACACAAATGTTTCAAGAGAGCTTTCTTCATCTTTGGTTTCTTTAGATGTCATGGTCAGTGTTACTTCCTTTTCAGGCTCAAAAAATTTATTTGGTACAGCTAAGGTCTTCACTGGCTCTGCTAATGATTTCTCCTTTGGTGTAACCAAATCAGATGCCATAAGTGAAGTACCAGAAAGAAGACTAATTTCAGGGGAATCTGTGTTTTCACTTAGTTCCTGTGTATTACAGAAAATACAAAGCAACATTTAAAATTAAAAATTAGTTTTATATCTCCTTTTGTCAGTAATTTATTTTTACCAACTGTCTACTTTATCCATAAATAAAAAGAATACTTCTCACTACTTTTCTATATGAAATCAGTAATGCCTGGATACATGGTTAAATATTTAACCAAGAGTGGTTAAGTGGACCAAAAGTGACACTGGCTGGATCACAGATGACAAATTATCTTTTCAACTATGCTTTAATTATCTGTTCCAACAAAAGAGACAGATGCCCTGGTTAGTTAAATTAACAAATGACCTCAATACTTCACAGCTTAAGTAATGGTGTAAAATTCTTTCTTGCCAAATATTTAAAAAATTCTATCAGTCATAAAAACTATGAAACTGTTATCATTTCACCTTTTGAATTAATATGCAAATATGAAATAAGAAGGTAAAAAGGACAGGAAATCAGAAGGGGAAATAAGAGAAATGAATGATGTGGGTATGCCAATGTAGATATATAAACAGTTCAGGTTATCCTGGTTGTAGAACAACATCTGACTACATCCACATAAACCTGAGAATGCTTGGGAAGGAATTCTAGACACAAGAGAACAGAGTTAAGCACAATTTCTTGCAAGCCAGCATTTTTTTTTCAGATGGGCTTGGTTTGCTTGTGGTAAGCAGGAATGCCATAGCTCCTTTAGGAGAGGTCTTCCTGATTCAGCGGTAGAAAAAAAAAGTTGAATGAGTTAAGGACAGAGAGACAGTTCATTGTATGGGCTGCTAAGCTAAATCAATATACATATTTTAAAGATATCTTGACTTCAAAATTTGGGTCTATGGATTTGTTGCTTTGGAAAAGAGGTTCTTCCTTTTTTTTCCACAAAAGATAAGAACTTATGGATTCATTCCAAACTAATGTGGTTTGATGGACCAAGAGCCCCTGAAAGGGCGCCATGAACAGCCTCAAAAATTACTCCACCCAACAAAAAGCAGGAAGCAGTTTGGAGAGAATGATGCCCAAATCCCCTAAATGACAATTTAATTGTTTGTTTATATTTAAAGGGGGATATGCTATAGAGATGGATACTTTGCACTGGTATGGATCTTGGTCTATGGATAGCAATTTTAGTCAATTTTATTATATGTATATTTCTGTTCTTGATTAAGGTATTGTGTTTGTGCAGCTCATTTAAAAATGTAATGTATAATTTAGAAATACAGGTTAATAGAGAGTCATCTATAATAGTCAAGCTTATAGTCATTTCAGTTAGGTTTTCTAGATGTATAGAGATGTATTTCAGATGGATAGGTATTCTTCAGCTCTTTCAAAGTCTACAGAACATGGCATTTAAAATGTTCTAAGAACTTAGGGCATGACAGTAAGACACATTGCTTCTGGCAGCAACAATCTACTTCAAGAGGATGAAGAGCATTAAAGAGACTCCTTATAGAGTTTGCTAGCCATTTGGACAAGAAACTATTCTTGCCTGGACGTCTTGATGCTATGCTGTATGAACTAGACATGCAGGACCCACATAGAAATGACTGATGAACTTGCCTAAAGGTGAGGTATCCTTCAGGGTTCCTGATTCATGAAAGAGTATGCCAGACATTCTGCAGGACACAAAAAATGTGACTGACAAACTGACAATATAGGTGGATATGCCTTTGAAATTTCTTGCTTCATGGAAAAGTCTGCTGGATACTAAGGGCCTGTATACTGAAGATGGGTGCCCCATATTACAGAAGAACTTTGGGTGACTATCCAGGCAGCAAGATATCTCTGTCAATTCTAGAGTTTTGAAAGTTGCTTACAATGTACTTCCTGTTTACTTAGTTAATATTATATACTTCTAGAGTCTTTGATGAAGTAGAATAGTTATAGTTTTCCTTAGTTATGATAAAAGATAAAGTAGATATAAATATTGTATCTATAATTCTTACTTGATATCTGTTTTGTTATATGTAATCTTGCTGTGTTAAAGTTAAAACCTTCCTTTATATTAAGACAGAAAAGGGAGGTGATTTATGCTGTGAATATGTTTTATTGCCAATAAAGAAGCTGCTTTTGGCCAATGGTTTAACAGAATATAGCAGGCTGGAAGAAATATATAGAGAGATAGTAGACAGAGTCAAGGAGAAGTCAGTAGGCCATGACCTGGTGATGGACAGCTTAATGGAGATGTGTTAGTTTAGCTAGAAATATGCTTAAGCTACTGGCCAAAAAGTATTTCAAATATTATACTTTCTGTGTGATTATTTTGTGTCTGGGAAGCTGGAAATGAACTAGTGGTCTCTGTCAACAAATGAGGGAACAATCCCATGAAATTTTATGAGTCTTGACTCTAGATTTTTGTTATTTTAAACAGAAAAATATAAAACACCACTCTCCCAGTACATTATTTTCAAAAGCATACCCTAACAGTGCTTTTTTTCACTGCCAAAATATTAGAATCCCTCTCAAAGTTGCTATCCAGATCAACTGCTGTGCTACTTAGGAAAACAACATACATTATATTCAATACATTATAGGTATTAAAATTTATAGTTTTCAATCATTTTGGCTGTTCCCCACAACTCCACTACCTCTCTGGAAGGATGGATTATCATCTCCTAAGCCTGCTAGTAATTTGTTCTAAATTGAATAAAAGAAGTAAAAATATTAGTATATTCTATCTGCCACCATTTATCCTCTATCTACAGCATACAGAGCCTAAGAAAATGCCTTTATTTATCTGTAATGCTAACTATAACTTTCTTGTAAAATAAATTTAGAAGAAATCTAAGATGTGTGTCTAACTCATTATTTGAGTCACATCTCAAGGGTTCCCTGCTATTTAAAATCCTTTTATGTTTATGAAATTTCAAGATATGAAGGTGTACCTAGCAACAGTCCCAGGAAAGGGGAGGCAACAGAGAGTTTACTGACTTTGCTGAAATTATTTGGTGAGACAAAATTAAACAAGTTACTTTCCTACAATTTTTTTAAATATACAAATATCAGACACAATACTCTCCAACCGTTTCATTAAATACTTTTCAGATGCTCTATTAGGAAATATTGACATATCCAGGGAAAAATAAATATCAGAGAAGAAGCAATTTGGCCACTATTACCAGTAACCAGACACAGATCTAAAGACAAGGAAGGAGGTAAGACATAAGTGAATGATTTGTGAAGAAGGGAAAGGACAAGTTATTTATTCCAACATGACTACGTGCCAGGCCAGAAGTCATCACTGCTCTGGTCCTCGCAGCAACTCTTTGCAGCATCCAAACAAGAGTTACCCTTGAAGTCATATCCAGTCTAAATTTTATGCCAACTTCCCTGCCTTCTGGCTCCTAACTTCAGCAAAAAAACTTGGTAACTGCATATATAGAAGGTACAGCTGAAATGATATAGTCAGGTAAGATAGGGTGAGCCTGGGAAGGTCCGCCACTACTTGATATCCTGAAGGAGAGTATGACTCCACTGTGGGTAGAGCCAGTTCGCAGCATCAGGTGAAAAACAAAGACAAAGCACGCCCTTGGTAAACATTAGCAACAGGACAGTGAGAAAGCAAGCTTGAAATATTAAAGAAATGAGGTTGACATTAAAAACAATGTCCCATCATCTAGAATAGGCATACGTAAACTTCTACACACAAAGAATAAGAGACTTGTAGTAGTGGATAAGAAACACAGATCAGAAAATTACAAAATTATTAAAGGCAAGGAAGAATAAATATATGAATAGATTTTTAGACAATGTTTTTCCTCCCTGGGGACTATGTTTCATGGTACTAGATGGCATGCAAAATTACAAAGCATGAAAGGAACTAGCAGTCCTACCCTCAGAACCATAACAATAACCAGCCTGGCACAATAATCCTAAGGGTGCAGTAGTGGCATTCACACCTTGGTAGTAACCAACAGTTCTCTGGTTGGACATAAGACCCACTGAACAAGAGAGAAACCATGTCTGGTACTGGAAACCTAGCTAACTACCTATAGCTAGTGAGGATCTTATATGAGAACCTACAACTTCCACTTCACTAAACCAGAATAATTTCTATCTATATTCTAAATATTTAATTTATACATGTAATTCTCACCCCTCATCAAAGAAATCTCTTTTGCAACAGAGGAAAAAGTTTACAAAAAAACAAAATTAATCAAATTGCAGCCAACAAGAGATCATGTGTACCCAGTTCCAACCAATAGGTCTACCAGATAACTCCTGCACTTAAGGCTCATGGATCACTGCAGAAGAGAGGGCAGAAAAATTATAAAAGCCAGAGCAACAGAAAGTTTTCTGTGACACTGTGTTTCCTAGAAATGTCAGAGTCCACATCCATGGATTCTTATCAAGAAGATCTGAACAATGATGACATCACTGAATATGTTAACATGGAAAGGGGGAGTTTGTGGGGTCTCAACCCTAAACAAGGCAGTACAGACAACTGGGTCAAGCTGACAGTGGAAGAAATGGTCTTCCCCAGGGTGGTCATCTGAGGTCATATGCATATAGGTAACATACAAACTGAGCAAGCTATATTTATACATTTAAGAACATATACACAGGAACACACACATATACACACATATGACTTAGAACTTTGAACTTTGGAGTGTTGGGACTACAGACCTGCACATACAATGTAAAACAATTTTTTAAAAAGATGCTATGAATTTGAAAGAAAATAAGTAGAGTGCATAGGAGAGGTTAAAGGGAGGAAAATGAAGGAGAAATAATGTAATTATATTATAATTTCAAAAATATGAAATGAATAAGCTGATGATGTGATTTAGATTACTACCTAGCAGGCAGTCTAAATGAGTATGAAACTTTAATCAACATGATTTTTGAAAATCTAAATCCACAATCTATACAATTTTGGCTACATAAACCAACCTTTCCTGGATGTGGCAAATTTTCACCATTTTCAGCTTCAGGACCTAGGGAAAAATATATATATAAATATATGTACACACACACACACACATATACATACATATATATATATAATAGCTTTATTAAACCACAAAGTATATTCTTCTCAGTCAGCATTTTATAATAATAAAAGTTGAACTTTCTTAAATGATTCAACAAACACAGCAAAGATTTTATAAATATACCCATCTATTGCTATAAACTTATTATTATTTAGAAAATAGTAAAATTCCTCATTTCTTGGGCTGGGGTTGTGGCTCAGCTGGCAGACTGTGTCCTGGTTCTATCCCTATTACCCCTTTAATGGGAATGGCAGTGCCAGCTCATATTCCAGCATTCAAGAGAGGGGTCAGAAGTTCAAAGTCATCCCAGGCTACTCAGTGAGTTCAGACTAACCAGGGTTACACCAGACACTTTTGGTTTTCATTTCTAAAATAAAACAAAATAAATAAAATTCTAAAGTGAGAAAAAGAAAAATTTATGTGGTATCAGAATACAGGCCAAGAACGCATTGGTTTGAGAAGAAATGTGAATGCCTGTGAGAAACAAGACAACTGTCTGTGACCTTAGCTTCTTCAAAAACAAAGAATCGTTCTTCAAATATGCTTTTGTGCCCCTCCGAGGTTTACTTCAGATGATTCATTACAACTGGCTATAGCTTGTTTATATGCCGCTTTGGAAAAATATGGTTTTCCATGAGTGGCTTGTCCTTGTGTACACAGCTTGAACTCATGAGAACTTTACTCCTGTGACCTTTCTTAACCTTCGGTTACAAATGCTGATGCTCTGATTAAAGCTGGCTATCACATGAGCCCTCAGTCCACCTCTCTTTTAGACTCCACTCTCTCAGGTTTAACTAACCACCAATTAGAGCGGAAAACAATGGCAATCCAAATAGAATTGTAACTACTTGAAATTAATTTAGCTAGAAACAAACCTATTTCTGTTGCATTAGTCTAGGTTCTTATAACTACACACAAAGAATTTATAACTACATCATCTCCTCCGGATAGAGCTGAAATGAATTCAAGCTATCTGGAGTTAGATGTGAACACCTCATGTAGGGCCGAGAGGAATCAGGGAGCTCATCTAGCCTATGATTTCAACTCTATGATCTGCTCTCAGCCTACTTCCTCTAAGAGGAGCTGGATCAAAGCAATACACACCAAGTTAGGTTAAGGAAAGATCAAGAAATGGGTGTTTTTATCTCCTACTCCACATCCCTTCTGCCTTTGACCTTTATTTTATCATCCAGACACAAGTAATCTGATATTATTAATTATTATATTATTATTATATTAAATCTAATAGTATTTGAGTTTTTCTCTTGGTTTCCTTTGATTATAGATAAATCTCCATAGCTAACAAAAAGCAGGAAGTAATTATCTGCATGTATCCTGCAGGTAACACAGGTTTACAGAGAAGAAACTAAGCATAAACATACCTGCTAAACTTTACACCATTCAAAAATCTCAAGTTTTTTTTTGGGGGGGGGGGTAGTGTGTGTGCAGATAATGTGGGAGGTGGTTGTTTCAGTTGTTTTAGTCTTTGGTTTGTCATTTCACCTCGACATTTGATAAAAAAGCACAAAAATCAAGGAGGTAAAAATCTGGCTGCTCTTCCGGAGAATGCAGGTTCAATTTCTAGCATTGACATGGCCGCTCACATCTATCTGTAACTCCAGTCCTAGTGTATCTGACACCTCTTCTGGCCTCCATGGGCACCAGGCACACAAGCGGTACAGACATACATACAAGCAAAATACCCATACACATAAAAAACAAACAAACTAATAAAAATTTTAAAAGAAGGTCAAAATCATGATATTCAACTCCTTCACAGGAGTATCAGGAAAAAAACCTTCAATTTTATTGTTCTTTTATAACCTTTCCTTTCAAACAGCAATGATAAGTTCTACTACCCGTGTCTTAAGTCATTAAAATTATCAATACTGGGGCTGGAGAGACAGCTCAATGATTAGGGGCACTGACAGCTCTCTAAGAGAACCCAAGGCAGCTCCTACATGGTGGTTCACAACCATCTGTAACTCCAGTAGCCAGGCCTCTGACACCCTCTCCTGGCCTCTACAGGTACTGCATGTATCTGACATAAACTTGCAGGCAAAACATCTGTACACATAAAAATTTAAATTTAATACTAATGAATGAAACATAGATTTAATTATCTTTGAAGAAAGGGTGCATTTTTCTTTTCTCTGTTTAAATGTTCAGATCCTTGGGAGTTAGAAAAAATACTGAAAAAATCGTTTATAATTCCTTTGAATAATAATAAAGGTAACTCAACAAAAATGATATAGAAAAGAATAAAAAAACATATTCCTCCATATTGTCTTTAACAGTCTCATGAAGATAATTATTATTTTATGATAATCTCATAAGATTGAGAAACTAATTATCTTATAGTAATTTTATTATCTTATTGAAAAACAGGTATTTTAAGGAAATAATATAGTTTGAGAGGCTGGGACTATAGCTCAGTCAGTGAAGTACTTGTTGTAGAAACATGAGGACCTAAGTTTGATCCCTGGCATCTACATGAAAGCTGGTTGTAGACAGGGAGGTTCCTGAGGCTTGCTTGCTAGACAATCTAGCCAAACTTGCATGTTCCTACATTCCGTGATTGGCCCAGTCTCCAACATAAGGCGGACAGTTACTGATAAGACACCTGTTATCAACCTCTAACCTCAACATGCATGTGCGAACACACATGTGTAGACACATATACATGCATGTATCCCATACAGGGAAACCTGAAAATTACTGCCTCTTTATCATTTAAACATTGATTACAAACTGAGATTTCTTTGGAAAATGATAACTACAAATTTAATAGAATTAAAAATTTTACAACATTGAACTTTTTAACTTGTTGGGGGCATGTATGTTCATATGGTTGCATGTGAGTGCACATGCCTTTGAGAACTAGAGTGGACCCAGAATGTCAATTCTTAGGAGCTATCTACCTTGTTTTTGAGACCAGGAGCTCATAAAGTAGGCTAGACTGGATGGTCAGTGAGCCCCTCAATCCTTAGGAGTCATCTACCTGCTTTTTGGGACCAGGAGCTAATAAAGTAGGCTGGGCTGAATAGCCAGTGAGCCCCCAACAATTCACTATAGACACTTCCTCAACACTGAAATTAAAGCATGTGCCAAATCCAGCTTTGTTTGTTTGCCATGAGTATGGATGTTCTGCATGCATGTCTGTATACTATGTACATGCCAGGAGCATGCAGAGGCCAGAAGTGTCAGATCTCCCTGTAATGAGAGTTACAGATGGTTATGAGCCACAATGTGGGTGCTGGAAATTAAACCTAGGCACTATGGAAGAGTATCAAGTGCTATTTGCCACTACCCAGCTCTCCAGTTCCAAATACAGCTTTTTTACTGGGTTTCTGGGGATAAACTCAGGTTCCCATACTTAAACAGGCATGTTGTCCACTGAGCCCCAACAGCAAACATCTTATACAATGGTTTCAAAACATCGATTATCTCTGACAAATTCTGAAGCAACAATGTTAGTATGAATCACTCTTATTTATTTATGTTGCTGAAACTTGTTAATATTAAAGTAATATTTATTTTGAACCCTTTTACCAAGAGGATACAAAAAAGGGGTGGGGAGGAAGAGGAGGAAGAGGAGGGGAAGGAAGAGGAGGAGGGAGAGGAAGAGGAGGAGGAAAAGGAGGAGGAAGAGGATGAAACAGAGGAGGAAGAGGAGGAGGAAGAAGAGGAGGAAGAAGAAGAGGAAGAGGAGGAAGAGGAAGTTCTGTTTCTCCCAGTAGCAAAGCCAAGACTTTGAAGGTCATAAGGTAGCATTGAAGGGCACACACAGCTACCATCCCCCCACCAAAGTCCACTCATCACCCATTCAGCCACCTTCTAGAGACACAAGATACTGTAGCTAGAGAATTTAAGTGCTATCCTGGTATCCTGCAAGTCAGGAGCCAAGGAATACACAAAATCACACCACACAACAAACCTCATGCTAGAGATTTATTGAGAAAGACACAGGAGGGCGACTGCCTCTGCTCAGAGAGAAACAGCAAAGAACTGAGGAGGCAGGCTTTATCCAGGGTTTCTTGTGGTCAACACAGGAGGAGGCAGGCTTTACACAGGGTTTCATGGGGGCAGAGTAGGCAAGAAACCTTTATATATGATTTCCAGGGAGGCCTGGAATTGGTGGGATTCTGTAGCCTGATCCTGGCTTTTTTCCCCTGCAGGGTTCAGCTTGGCCACCTGCATCTCAGGGCACTGGAAATGTCCCTTACAGTCCTTGGAGTAGTCAGGGAGGTGGGACCTAACCATGTGTGCTTCGAAGGGCATATAAGAGAGGAAGTCTGAACTTCCTCAGAACAGTCATCCTAGAGAAAATAAGCTGGATTATTAACCAGATCACTGGTTCTGCCATGCAGAAAGAAACACCACACTTGTGTTTACTGTGGATGATCAAATAGGCTATGAAGCTCGACAGCACTGGTTCTCAATCTTACTAATGCTGTGACCCTTCAATACAGTTCATGTTGTGGCGACCCCCAACCATAAAATTTTGTTGCTGCTTTATAACTGTAATTTTGCAACTGTTACAAATTGTAATGTAAATATCTGAATGCCAGATATCTGCTATATGACATCTGTGAAAGGGTAATTTGATCCCTGGGTTGAGAATCATTCCTCTACAGCATTGATGAGGCCAAAGCCAATACCCTGGTCATATCTGATACAGGGAACAGAATATGTTTAACTCTGGATTATGATGCTTTGAACGCTACTAAAAACTTAGGACCTCCTACATTGAGTCTAGCCAGCTAATTCTATGTTTTCTCATCATAAATATTAAATACTTATTTTGATAACTTTCAGGCTTACAGAAACTGCATCAAACACAAAACAAATGTCTTTGACAACTGTGCCCCAGAGTCTGGGGTCCTGACTATCGACTCTTTTGCTGGGGTATCAAATCAAGAGGATTTGAACCCGAATATTCCATTTTCTAGTTTGACTTACAACAGTTTGAACTTCACAAGGATTTTCTTTATAACTAAGCATTTTGTCTCAGAATCTAGAAGTTTTACTTGGTCAGTGTTAGAAAAGCATCTCTTGTTATTATGTATGACCTGCTAATATGAGTGCAAACTCACCCTTCTATTAGCATCTGATAATGACAAAGCAGCCTCATTTAAAGCTTGTACTTCCTAACAGTTGAGGATGCAGACTCTGGCAAAGTCTCCTTACCTTGGGGCATGGCTAGGCTTCACTGCTTACATAATCTCATGTTTCAGCACTGGTTATATCTATGTGGCCTTTCCCTTTGTGGGTATAATTCATACTTTCTTCAAGACTTCCTGACATACTCAGGTCTCTTCTTTTTCTACTTATAGTGATAACCAAAAATATATTATGCTTTATGAGCAGATATATATTCAATAAAGAAATAAAAGGGGTTGGAATGTAGTTCAATGCCTGGCTAGGATATGTGAGGCTCTGAATTCAATACCTAAGCAAAGAAGTAAAAAATGAAAAAGAAAAACTACACATGTATTAACAGGTCCCTACTTTCAAGTCACGGAAAACTTAAAGGGTCTTATTATACTCACTTTTGTCTTGAGACAAACATTTGTACATTTAATATTTTTGAATGTTATTA
Source organism: Myodes glareolus (assembly GCF_982192425.1). NCBI lineage: Eukaryota > Metazoa > Chordata > Mammalia > Rodentia > Cricetidae > Myodes > Myodes glareolus. The sequence continues at coordinate 24,190,674 of NC_142040.1, read as the reverse complement.
TGCACTTTTTAATAAAACACACACACACACACACACTTCCATGCCCTAAAATCACTGTTTTCTTCCCTGTATTTAAATAGTGACAGCTTGGCTAGAAGAAACAAGGATAGACGAGGCTCTCAGCACTGTCCACAGAAATTTTGAAAAGTCCTTGCTTTTAAGCAATGGCATGTTTCAGATATATCTTGCTATCTTCATGTTTCAAGACAGATAAGTAATCCTGTATTTAGAATTCATACATCCATAACATTCACACATCATTCAATAAATGTTAATTAGAAAAATAAAAAAATAACATGAATCAAATAGATGTACTAGAAGTATGTGTATGGGTAGGTAATAACAAAATAGTAATATAATACAGAAGTTTATAAACTTTAGCAGTTTTATCATACCCTTGTGTACATCTGTTATAGCACAAGCTGTCACTGACCACTATGCATGTTTACTCCAGTGTGGAACAGTAGGCAAAATATTCACGCTGAGGAAGTCACCAGACAAAATACCACAACACTGAAAAGGAAAAAATAGTGAACTGGGTCTTCATGAGGCATAAACACATTTTAACAAGGTCATGAGGAGACAAGCGATTATTTTTCTCAACTATGAATCCTCAAAATCAGAAACGAAAAGTAGACATTTGTAGCAACAGATACTGCTGCAACTGCCCTGTTTCTCCAATGGGCAGTTTAATCATGATCAAAAGTCAGCAACAATTTAATTTCATACGTGAAATGCATGCTACACAAGCCTAATTGTAAATAAATCCATATCCAAGTGGTCTTCTACTGGTAAAGAAAGACACTCTTACACAGCAATGCCCATGAAAGCATACCTCCAGTCTTTCGGTGGCTCCATGAAAATTCAGGGTGAGGAAACGGCAGAGAGGATACTGGAAATTCTTCTCTAGTTACAAAAAGAATAACTAATTAATAAAAAACAGACCTTTAAATGGAAAAAATAATTGGTCATACCATTCTATTATTTTTGCAATTACTATCAATTTGTTAAAGTGAATCCAAAATAGGAGTGCGCTAAAAAGGTTAATGGATAAATTCGGGGGCATAAACAATCTTAACTACATTCAGGTTTGAAAGTGACCTGAGAGGTGACTGTCTACCAAATAAGGGTGGCAAGGCCAAAGAAAATGATTCTAAATTATGTGACTTGGCTACCTTCAAACATACCGACAGTCTGGTATTGTACCTTAGACACATGTGGGAGGCACGAGAGAGATCTCTCACATATTTGCTTTTACTTTTCAGTTAGTTTAAAGGTGGGGAACAGAAAATCTTAAAACAAAGGATTAAAACAAAATAAAGGTCATGTCTAATCTGTGATTTTGATCCTCTACTTTCAGTATTAAAAGCTCACTAACAAAAGCAACCAGCCAACTATTTCACTTTTCAGAATAATTTACTGCATAAATGCAATAAAGTCATTTTCCCATTCAAAATAAAAAATCCTCTTGCTTCAGGTATTTTGACAAGAGTTTTTAATGTATTGGACATAGCTATCCAAATCCTAAGCAAATAACAAACACAGCATTTTCTTCTGTCCAAACTGAGTGTGGTCAATAGAAATTACGCTGAAATGTCGACTAAGCTCTTGAAACAGATGACAATTTCTGAGCTCGATACAGAATGTTCAATTTGAGAATAAGCTAATTGAAGGCAAAATAAAAGTTTGAATCAAAAGAATTTTCTTCTTTAATTACAAGAATTATATTAAGAGTGTTTAGACACAGCTTGAATACACAAAAAAATCTCTTAAATATTGAAACTAGTTTTGTTAAGATGACAAACAAGATAAATGTTCAATCTAAATTAAAGATTCAACAAATCATAACAGTTAGACAATAAAGTATAACATGCTGAAAAGCACTTTAATTGTATAACATGGTCAATAATTTTGTGTATCTCTTTTAAAACAAAAGCAAATAGACACCATTTTATTTGTGAAATTTTAAAAATGCATGCTAAATATCAATATGAGAAAATAACTATGATAAATTGTTGACGAAAATTTAAAAGCACATCCATAAAATGATCCCATCTCTATGGAAAATTTAACAAAAACATATAAATATATGTATATATACACACATACATACATACATACAACATAAAATAGGATGTTCAAAAATGTTAAAAGCATTTCTCTAAGCACTAGGTTATATGGTATATTAGTCTTCCTTAGCCTTTTTTCACTTCTATAAATGAAATTATATTCTATTTGGGTAAAATTATTATTTATAAAAATAGTTCTCAAAATTTTGGATATTTGAATTCTTACACTCTTGAGGATCCCAAAGAACTTATTTATGTGGCTTACACAGATTTATATTTAAATATATAAATTTAAATTTTTTATTTGTTAAATTTTAAATGACAGTAATAATTCCATGAGGATGGATGCTATAAAGTAATCTCACACTATCTCAGAATTGAGTATCATAAAGGGTTATTTATTTAGGGGTGGGGGGGAAGAGGAACTGAATCCAATGGAGGGGCAAGCTTTATGGTTGCATTTATACTATAAGAGACCACGTCCAAGTAGGTATCTTAAGTGGTATCTTAAAAACTGAAGAATGTTCTAGTGACCTTAGGGTAATCATGGATGCTATTAATTGATGTTATCAAGAATTAAGAGGTTATACTACTTCTACAAGTAGTAAGATTTTTTCTCTGTTTAGAAAAGCTTTACTGTTGTGTTAATATATCAGCAGATATTACAATAAGTTTAAAAGACAGAGACTACTACAGGTTTTAAAGTAACAAATGAAGTTTATACAATTACTACAAAATAATTAATTGATGTTAGCAAGTAATAAGAGGTTATACTACTTCTACAAGTAGTAAGATTCTTTTCTGCTTAGAAAAGCTTTATTGTTGTGCTATTATTTCAGTAGTTATTGCAGTAAGTTTAAAAGGCAGAGAGACTACCACAGGCTTTAAAGTAACAAATGAAGTTTATACAATTAAACTATTACAGAAATCTATGAGATTTACTAAATAACTAAAAGGCACAGAAACAAATTAATCTGAAAGATTAAATTAAGTGTTAGCATTTACAATGTCTTTAAAAATTAAACTTTTAACTGTATCCGCCATTACTTATATTCCTTAACTTTCTCTTAAACACAGTGCTGTCAAACCCCTAAAAAACAAAGAAACACAAACTAAAATCTTGAGAGCATAGAAATGGGAAAATGGCTTGAAATTGTAAGTTTAATGTGGAAGTAAAACCTTTGTTCTTGAATGTATCTGGCTTTCTTCAGAACATCCTCAAACACAGTGAGTTTGCATGCATAAGATGATAGTATATACTGTTAAACAAGCCAAACGGCCTCAGGATATGACTGACTTGCAAGATTCTCTACTTCTGCATTAAGGTTCTTCAGAGTTCAGATAGTTTCTTCAAACTGCTGTCCATCCATCTCATCCTCCAGAGGAACTTGCTCTGGAACTGGTAGTGTGTGCCACTGTGCTCTCTCTGAATGAACCCTTCCTGAACAACACCAGCACCTGCTGCCGTTCAAGGCAAGGAAAGCACCCACCCACCACTCCTCTTCATTCCTCCAACAGCTGTCACACCACCAGCAATTAAGGTTCTTAAAAATTACTTAAATATAGAAAGTGAAAGACAATGAACCTTTTGTTCTACACTACAACTGATTGGGCCACCTTACCCTTTGAACAGATCAACTATTTGTGCATGATTCTATAACATTATGCATTAATATTTGTCCTACTTAACTTCAGATGTCAACTTACACAATTCAGATTTAAGAGGGAGTCTCAACTTAAGGATAGTCCAGATCAAACTGGCTGTGCTCACGTCTGTGAGGGGTTCTTTTGTCTTAGCTGGTGTACGAGTGTCCAGCCTACTGTGACTCATCATTTCTTAAGCAGGAAGTCCTGGGCTGCATAAGAAGGCCATCAAATCATCAGCCTGTGGGTGAGCCAAAGAGCAGGCAGCATTCCTTCATGGTTTCTGGCTCAGGTTCTTGCCTTGAGCTCCTGCCCCAAATGCCCTCTGATGGCTGTGACCTGGGAGTGTAAGATAAACCCCTTCCTCACCAAGATGCTTTTGGTCAGAGTAGAAAGTAAACCAGAGCAGACTCATTAAGTCATGTAAATCTGACACATCTCATTACAAAATATAAAAAAATAGCCATTAATTTTACCAGTAGTTCCATCAGAAAAGATTAAGTCATCAAGATCAAAAAAAAAAAAAGATACACGTTTTCTAAAACTGAAGCTTCTCAACGCAGTCGGTAGTGGTTAATGCCAGGGTATGATTATAACATAAGGGTCTGCTTGTTGGGGTTTCTGTCCTGCCCAGTTCCCACACCAGGGAAGGTCCCAAAGAAAATCACACAAAGGTCTACATAAGTTATAAACTGATTGGCCCATTAGCTCAGGCTTCTTATTAACTCTTATAACTCATATTAACCCATTATTCTAGTATATGTTAGCCACATGGCTCAGTACCTTTTTCGGTGGGGTAGGTCACATCTTGCTTCTTTTGTGTCTGGACAGGACTGGGAAGGAATGGGATTCCTCCTTCCCAGAATTCTCCTGTTCTCATTGATCTGCCTCTACTTCCTCTCTGGTTGTCCTGCCTATACTTCCTGCCTGGCTACTGGCCAATCAGTGTTTATTTAAAATGTAATTGACAGAATACAGAATTGTCCCACACCATAATGTTCAAAATTTGGAAGAAGCAACTACCAACACTCAGCCATGGATGGAATATCTATATCAGTGTACCCCACAAAGGCTCAGGGAATATCAACATTGAAATGATGTCCTCTGGATATGAAATGGCTACCACACACATGAACCCACAGCAACAGTGGTTTCCTACACAAGATCAAGACAGTTTAAAATTCTAGCATGGAGGGAGGAGGGGCTACTGAAGTCTCATCCCCAGTTAGAGAGTTATTGGTGGGCAATGGCTCTGGGAGAGAGAGTCACTTTTCTTCAGGAATATGGACACTGGAAGGTTGTCCATGTCCAGTTGTTGACCCCCCACACACGCATATGGGCAGCACTAACGGATTCAGTGGGTTAGTTAGTTTTTTAAATTATAAACAGAGGACATGAAGTTGGGAGGGAGAAGCATAGGGAATCTTGGAGGGAGTAGGACTGAGGGGTGGATATGACCAAGACACATTGTATATGTGCATGGAATTTTCATGATATAGATAAAAAAAATTGAGCTTGTTTTTTATTAGCAACATTAATTTTGAGTTGTTTTATTGAAATGACCAGCTTATTTTATTCAGTATTAAAATAGTTACTTCTAATTATGTGTATGCATTTGTATTTGAGTATATACATGAGTGTCAATCCCTACAAAGGCCAGAGAAGTCAGATCTCTTGAATCTGTCTTTACAGGTAGACACGGGCAGTCCAAGACAGGTGCTAGGAATTGAATGTGGGTTCTTTGCAAGGGTTGTATGCACTCTGAACCACTGAACAATATAATCAATTGTGAATAACTGGCTTGTCAATTATTGAGTTTTTTGAGTGGATTTTATGCTGTTTACAACTAAATCAACTGCACTTGCACTTCTCTCCTGACTGTTTCACATTGCACAGAAGTGTGTTAAGCTACCTCATTTTATCACACAGAATACTGAAAAGATACACACTTAAAAGTAGATACTTCATAAAATCCAGCAAGTTTTCTATTTCATCAAATACATTCTTTTCTTTTTTATTTTTCTCTCATATATTACATTCTGACTGCAGTCTCCCCTCTCTCCCCTCTCCAAAGCCTCCTTCCCCTAACTTCCCCCTCTCCCCTACATCTCACCCTCTGTCTCCTTTCAGAAAAGAACAGGTCTCCCAGGAACATTAACCAAACATGGCATAAAATGCTACAATAAGACCAGTCATGTATCATTACATCAAGGATGGATAAGGTAACCCAGCAGAAGGAAAGGGTTCCACAAGCAGGCAAAAGAGGCAGAGACCACCTCTGCTCCCACTATTAGAAGTTCCACAATAACACCAAGCTACTCAGCCATAATATAGATGCAGAACACCTAGGTCAGACCCCTGCTGGTTCCCTGATCTCTGAGACCTCTGCCTCAGTTGATTCTGTGGGCCATGTTCTCATGGTGTCTTTGACCCCTCTGATTCCTCTGCTTCTTCCTCCCCCTCCTCTGCAGGACTCCCTGAGCTCCACCTAATGTTTGGCTGTGGGATTCTGCATCTTCATTCATCAGCTGCTGGATGAAGTCTCTCTGCTTTCTTGGATAATTCTCCCATGCTCCAGTTCCAAAACAAAATACAGGAAGGAAAGACTGTAGGTCAACCATTTGTGGCTGAGTTGGTGTCCCAATCCCTCCATTAGAAGCCTTATGGGTTAAAGAGGATGGTCAGTTCAGGTTCTATGTCCCCTATTACTAGGAGCCGTTGCTAGGGTTACTCTTGTAGATAATAGGAAGTTTTCACTGCACTAGGTTTCTACCTCAACCTCGAAATTCTTCCCAATTCCAGTAATATCTCCCAGTATTTTCTTCCTCCCAGACACATTTTATCCCTGTTCTTCCCAATCCCACCCATCCCCAGGAAACCCACAAAATCTATTTCCCCTTTAAAGGGAGATCCTTACATCACCCCTTAAGCCCTTGTTACTTAGCCTCACTGGATCTGTGGACTGCAGCATGACTATCTTTTACTTTACAGTCACTGTCTACTTATAATTGAGTACACACCATGTTTGCCTTTCTGGGTCTGTGTTACCTCACTACAGATGATGTTTTTCTAGTTCTATCCATTTGTCTGCACATTTCATGATATCATTGTTTTTACAGCTAAGAGATATACTCCATTGTGTAAACATACCATTTCCTTTACCCATTCTTTGCATGAAGGATATCTGGCTTGTTTCTAATTTCTGGTTATTTTGAATAAAGCTGCTATGAACATAATGTCCATGTGGTGTGGTAAAGCATACTTTCGGTATATGTCCCGAAGTGGTACAGTTGGGTCTTGAGGTAGATTAATTTCTAATTTTCTGAGAAACTGCAACTGAGAAATTTCCAAAGTGGTTGGACAAATTTTCACTCCCACTAGCAATGGAAGAGTGTTCCCCTTACTCAACATCCTACCCAACATGAGCTGTCACTTGTGGTTTTGATATTAGCCATTCTGGCAGGTATCACATGAAATCTCAGTTTGACTTTCATTATCCTGATTGCTGAGGACACTGAAAATTTCTTTAAGCATATCTCAGCCATTTGAGAGTCCTCTGTTGAGAAGTCTCTTTAGATAGGTATTCCATTTTTAATTGATTATTTAGTTTGATGATGTCTAGTTTCTTGAGTTCTTTATATTTTGGATATTAGCCCTCTGTCATTTGTAGAGTTGGTGAAAACTTTTCCCATTCTGTGAGGTTTTTTTTTTTTGTCCTATTGACAGTGTCCTTTGCCTTACAGAAGTTTTTCAGTTTCATGAGGTCCCATTTAGTAATTGTTGATCTTAGTGACTGCACTATTGGTTTTCTGTTCAGGAAATTGTCTCTTGTGCCAATGGGTTCAAGGCTATTTCCCACTTTATCTTCTATCATGTTCAGTGTATCTGGTTTTATGTTGAGATCTTTGATACACTTGAAAGTTGTACATAGTAACAGATATAGATCTACTTGCATTTTTCAATAAGCAGACATCAAAATAGACCAACACCATTTGTTAAAGACGCTTTCTTTTTTCCATTGCAGATTATTGACTTCTTTATCAAGAATCAAGAGTCCACAGGTATTAGATTTACATTTGGGTCTTTGATTTGATTCCATTGACCAATGTGTCTATTTTTATGCCAATACCATGCAGTTTTAATGACTACAGCTCTGTAGTAAAGCTTGAAATCAGGGATGGTGATATCTGTGGAAGTTCTTTTATTGTATAGGATAGGTTTTTTTTTAGCAACCTTGGGGTTTTTGCTTTTCCATATAAAGTTGAGTATTGTTCTTTCAAGGTCTATAAAGAATTGTGTTGAAATTTTGATGGGGATTGATCTGAATCTGTAGACTGTTTTTGGTAGAAAGGCCATTTTTACCATATTAATCTTGCTGATCCATGAGCATGAGAGATCTTTCCATCTTCTGTTATCTTCTCCGATTTCCTTCTTCAAAGACTTGAAGTTTTTAATCATACAGATCTTTCATTTGCTTTGTTAGAGTTACAACAAACTATTTTATATTATCTGTGGCTATGGTGAAGTGTGTTGCTTCCCTGACTTCTTTCTCAGCCATTTATTATTTATACATAAGAGGGCTACTCATTTTTAAAAATTAATCTTGCAGCCAGTCACTTTGCTAAGGATGTTTATCAGCTGAAATTTCCTGGTGGAATTTTTGGGATCATTTATGTGTACTATCATATCATCTGCAAATAGCAATACTTAACCTCTGTCTTTCAATTTGTATTCCTTTGATTGCCTTTAGTTGTATTGCTCTAGCTAGAACTTCAAACTCTATATTAAACAGGAATTGAGAGAGAGGACAGTCTTGTCTTATCCCTGATTTCAGTGGAACTGCTTTGAGTCTTTCTTCATTTATTTGATATTGGCTACATAGGCTTGCTATAAAATGCCTTTATTATGTTTATATATGACCCTTGTATCTCTAATCTCTACAAGACTTTTATCATGAATGGTTGTTTGTGGATTTTGTAAAAGGCTTTTTCAGCATCTAAAGAGATGATCACGTGGGGTTTTTTGTTTCAATTTGTTTATATGGTAGATTACATTGACACGATTTTCACTATGTCAAACCATCCCTGCATCACTGGAATGAAACCTACTTGATCATTGGTGCAGGAGAATTGTCTATATTCTGTCAATCATGTTTTAAATACATGCTGATTAGCCAGGCAGAAAGGATAGGTGGGTCAACCAGACAGGAAGTAGAAGCGGGGTGATGAGAACAGGAGTATTCTGGGAAGAAAGCTCCCTCCCCAGTCCTGTCCAGACCACGGAAAAAACAGGGTGTTACCTGCCCCGCTAAAAAAGGTACCAAGCCATATGGCTAACATAGATAAGAATAATGGGTTGATATAAGTTATAAGAGTTAGCAAAAAGCCTGAGCTAATGGGCCAATCAGTTTATCATTAATATAGACTCTGTGTGATATTCTTTGGGGGCTTACTGGCTGTGGGAACTGGGCAGGACAGAAACCCCAACAAGCAGGCCCTCATGTTACAGATCATGATGGGTGATATTTTTGATGTATTCTTGGATTCAGTTTGCAAGTATTTTATTGGGTACTTTTGCATTAATGTTCATGAGGGAAATTGGTCTGCATTTCTCTTTGTTGAAGCTTTGTATGACTATGGGTATCAGCGTGACTGGGGCCTCATAAAATATATTTGGCAATATTCCTTTGGTTCTATTTTGTATAATAATTTGAGGAGTATTAGTATTACCTCTCCTTTGAAAGTCTGGTAGAATTCTGTACTAAAAACCTCTGACCCTGGCCTTTCTTTGGTTGGGAGACTTTTAATGACTGTTTCTGTTTCCTTAGGGATTATAGGTCTATTTAAGTTGTTTATCTAATCATGATTTAACTTTGATAATTGGTATCTATCAAGAAAATTGTCCATTTCTTTTAGATTTTTCCAATTTTATGAAATACAGGTTTTTGAATTACGACCTAATGATTCTTGGATTTTCCTCTGTATCTGTTGCTATATTCCCCTTTTTATTTCTTACTTTGTTAATTAGAATATTGGTTCTGTCTTTTAATTAGTTAAGATAAGGGTGTGTGCATCTTGTTAATAAAGAACCAACTCTAGTTCATTGATTCTTTGTATTATTCACTTTGTTTCTATTTTATTGATTTCAACCTTTAGTTGAATGATTTTTTTGCCACCTAATCTTGGGTGTGTTTGCTTCTTTTTGTTCTAGAGCTTCCTGGTTTGTTCTTAAATTACTAATATGAGATCTCTGCAATCTGTTTCTTCAGGACTGTAGCACGAATAATAAAAACCCAAAGACAGATATTGGGGTTCAAGCTGAAGATCAAGAAAGCAAAACGGCCAAGCCACTAGAGAAGTCTTACCTCTACCAAGGCTGGGCACAGGCAGATTGAGCCCTGAACCTCTGTCTCTTCCTATTTTATAATCCCCATTAGTTCTGGGATTAAATGTGTATGACTCCCTAGTACTGGAATAAAAGGTATGAGCCACCACTACCTGAATCTGTTTCTGCATTGATCTTGTGCAGCCCAGCGTGCTTTTGAACTCAGAGATCCCTCTTATTCTATCTCCCAAATCCTGGGATTAAAAGTGTGTGACACCACTGCCTGACCTCTAGTGGCTTAATTTTACCCTCTGATCTTCACGCAAGCTTTACTTATTAAAACATAAATAAAATATCACTATACAGGACAAATATCCCTTCCCTCCTTCCCGTGTCCCCTTCCCCTTCTCCCTAGTCCTTTATCTCCTTTACCATCATATCCTACCCGATTCTTCTCCTCTTAGAATTATACCTGCAAGGTCATTTGCTGCTGGTTTTCTATCTAAGTCAGAAAGCAGCCACTTTAACTTTTCTTCCCTGCTTAATAAAGGATATCTCACTGCACGATGGTGGCACAAACCTTTAATCCCAGCACTCAGGAGGCAGAGGCAGGTGGATCTCTGTGAGTTCGAGGTCAGCCTGGTCTACAAGAGCTAGTTCCAGGACAGGCCCGAAAACTACAGAAAAACCCTGTCTCAAAAAAAAGAAAAAAAAAACAAATTAAAAAAAGGATATACCTGTAAAAACAGATGTGGGTGTGGTTTGTACCTAATCTGGGGTCAGGAAGGGAGTCCCTGCTGTGCAAAAGTCCCCTTCAGAGAGCCAACCTTAATCTGTGGTGATCTGATAGAATACATAGGGTTATTTTGAATTTCTTGTATCTGTTGAAACTTACTTTGTGACCAGGTATGCAGTCAATTTTGGAGAATGTTCTGTGAGGTTCTGAGAAGAAGGTCTTTTCTTTTGTGTTTGGGTGAAAAGTTCTATAGATATCTATTAGGTCCATGTGGTTCACAACATCTGTTAGCTTCATTATTTCTCTGTTTAGTTTTTTGTCTGGATAACCTATCCACTGGTGAGAGTGGGGAGGTTCGATGTGTAATGCTTTAGTAATGTTTCTTTTACAAATGTGGGTGCCCTTGCACTTGGGGCACAGATGTTGGGAATTGAGATGTCATCTTGGTGGATTTTTCCTTTGATGAAAATGAAATGTCCTTCCCCATCTCTTTTGTTTAAGTCTATTTTGTTAGAGATTAGAATAGCTACACCAGCTTACTTCTTAGGTCCATTTTCTTGGAAAACCTTTTTCCAACACTTTACTCTTAGGTAACGTCTATATTTTGATGTTGAGGTGTGTTTCTCATATACAGCAGAAGGATAAATCCTGCATTGGCATCCACTCTGTTGTTTGTGTCTTTTTACTGCCAAATGAAGTCCACTGATATCGAGAGACATTAATGACCAATGATTGTTAATTTCTGTTATTTTATTATTGTTGTTGTTGATGGTGGTGGTGATAGAGGGTGTGTGTGTGTGTGTGTGTGTGTGTGTGTATTTCTATTTCTTGGGTTTTGCTGTTGTATGATTATTTATTGCCTGTGCTTTTGTGGGTACAGCTAACTACCTTGGGTTGGAGTTTTCCTTCTGGTACCTTCTGTAGAACTGGATTTATAGATAGACATTATTTAAATTTGGCTTTATCATGAAATATTCTCTTTTCTCCAGCAATGGTGATTCAAAGTTTTGCTGGGTATAGTAGTCTGGGCTGGCATACATGGTCTCTTAAGAGTTTGCAAGACAAAAAGAGAGTAATCGGCAAGGGAACAGGCCTGAGCCAGAGACCTCGGTGGGAAAGGGGATATGGACCTCCAAGGGAGCAAGCCTGAGCCAGAGACCTCTATAGGACCAGGAGTGAGTCAAGAACCTCCAAGGGAACAGGTCCAAGCAAGCAAACTCCATGGGAGCAAGCCCAAAAGACCTCCAGGATTACAGAGCTACCCCTGGGAGCACAGAGTAACCTCTGGGAACCATGGCCCTGACGACACCATGAGGAGCAACCATCTGAGCTTTGGATCTACTGGCACCTGGAAGACTGATCACCAGAGACACATCCCTAACAACACCAATCAGAGGAAAAGATGGGTAGACAAGGTGAGAACTCACGCAACACCACAAAGAGCTACACGACATCACCAAAAACAAGTGACTCTATAACAGCAAGACTTGAATACACAAATATAGATAAAGCAGAAGAAAATGACCTAAAAAATAACTTTAGGAGAATGTTTGAGACCCTTAAAGAATAAATGAAGAATTCCCTCAAAGAAGTGGAGGAAAAGACAAACAAAAAATTGGAAGATATCAACAAATCCCTAAAAGAAAACCAAGAAAAAACAATCAAACATATGAAAGAAATGACTCAAGACTTGAAAACCAAAATACAAACAATAAAGAAAACACAAACCAAGGAAATTATGGAAATGAAAAGTATGAGAAAACAATCAGGAACCACAAACGCAAGCATAAACAGGACAATACAAGAGATCAAAAAGACAATCTCGAGTGCTGACGATACAATATAGGAAATAGACCCATCAGTGAAAAAAAACATTAAATCTAACAAAACTTAACACAAAGTATCCAGGAAATACGGACACCATGAAAAGACCAAACTTAATAATATGGATAGAAGAAGAAAAGAAGTCCAACTCAAAAGCACAGAAAATAGATTTAACAAAATCATAGAAGAAAACTTTTCCAACCTAAAGAAAGATATGGATATAAAGATACAAGAAGCTTACAAAACACCAAACAGACTATACCAAAACAAAAAAAGTCCCCTTGCCACATAAAAATCAAAACACTAAATATACAGAATAAAGAAAGAATATTAAGAGCTGCAAAGGAAAAAAGCCAAGTAATATATAAAAGCAGACCTAACAGAATCATACCTGACTTCTCAATGGAAACAATGAAAGCCAGAAGGTCCTGGTCAAGCATTATGCAGACATTAAGTAACCACGGATGCCAGGCCACACTACTATACCCAGCAAAACTTTCAATTACCATAGATGGACAAAAAAAGATATTCCATGACAGAAACAGATTTAACCAATACCTAGCCACAAACCCAGCCCTACACAAAGTACTAGAAGGAAAACTCCAACCCAAGGAAGTTAGTTACATCCACAAAAACACAGACAATTGATGTGGGATTTCCCCCTGTATGGGACCTCCTGAAACTGAGAAGCTTCTATAAAGCAAAGGACACTGTCATTATGACAAAAAGGCATCCTACTGAATGGGGGAAGATCTTCACCAATCCCGCATCAGACAAACGTCTGATCTCCAAAATATATAAAGAACTCAAGAAACTGGACATGAAAATTCTAATTAACCCAATTAAAAAATGGGGTACTGAACTGAAAAGATAATTCTCAGCAGATGAAGTTCAAATGGCCAAAAGACACTTAAGGTCATGTTCAACCTCCTTAGCAATCAGGGAAATGCAAAGCAAAACAACTTTGAGATACCATCTTACACCTGTCAGAATAGCTAAAATCAAAAACACCAATGATAGCCAATGTTGGAGAGGATGAGGAGTAACAGGAACACTCATCCATTGTTGGTGGGAATGCAAACTTGTGCAACCACTTTGGAAATCAGTGTGGTAGTTTCTCAGGAAATTGGGAATCAACCTACCTCAGGACCCAGCAATATCACTCTTGGGAATATACCCAAGAGATGCCCAATCATACTACAAAAGCATTTGTTCAACTATATTCATAGCAGCATTATTTGTAATTGCCAGATTCTGGAAACAACCTAGATTCCCCTCAATGAAAGAATGGATAAAGAAAGTGTGGAATATATACACATTAGAGTACTACTCAGTGGTAAAAAAAATAATGACATTTTGAATTTTGCATGCAAAAAGGATGGAAATAGAAAACACTATCCTGAGTGAGATAATCCAGACCCAAAAAGATGAAGATGATATGTACTCACTCATTAGTGGACTCTAGCCATAAAAAAGGACATTAAGTCTATAGTTCACAAGCCTAGAGAAGCCAAATAACAAGGTGAATCCAAAGAAAAACATATATAGATCCTCTTGGAAATTGGAAGCAAACAAGATTGCTGGACAAAAGTTGGGAGCATGGGGGTGTGGGTAGGGGTGGAGGTGGGGTTGGGTGAAGGGGAGAGGGGGAGAGAGAAGGGTAAGACTGGAGAGAGCTTGGGGGAGTGGGAGGGTGGAGATGGAAGAAGGGAGGATATAGGAGCAGGGAAGAAAATAACTACATTAAGGGAGCCATTTTAGGTTTGGCAAGAGACTTGGCTCTAGAGGGGGATTCCAGGTGTCCACAGGGATGTCCCCAGCTAGGTCCTTGGGCAGCAGAGGACAGGGTGCCTGAACTGGCCTTGCCTCACTATCACACTGATAATTATCTCAAATATCACCATAGACTCTCCGGACGACGGACGGAGACAGAGACAAAATCCCTCATCAGAGCAACGGACTGAGCTCTCAAGGTCCAGTTGAAGAGCAGAAGGAGGGAGAATATGATCCTCAACCACGAGAGGTTGGTCCACCCACTGAGACAGTGTGCCTGTTCTAATGGGAGCTCACCAAATCCAGCTGGACCAGGACTGAATGAGCATGCGATCAAACCAGACTCTCTGAATGTGGCTAAAAATGGGGGTTGACTGAGAAGCCACTGATAAAGGCACTGGGACTTGAATGTAAAGCTTCCTAGGCCTGGATGTAGGGTTTGGGGGCCTTGGACTTCCCACAGGGCAGGCTTCCCTGCCCTCTCTTAAGGAGGGAGGGAGAGGGAGGAGGGTGAGTGGGAGAGCGGGATGGGATTGGGAGGAAAGGAGAAAGTACAAATTTTTGAATGGAAAAATTAAAAAAAAGAGTTATTCAATATGAAGCTAGAGCTAATGAACCAAGTAGTGATTTAATTAATACAGTTTCTGTGTGATTATTTCAGGGTTAAGTGGCTAGAACCAACAAGCGGCCTTCCTACTACAGACAATAGATGATCTCACAGCAGCAAATCCCACAGAAAGGAAAAAACACACATAACAACATTATTATCAACAACAAAAATTAAATAACAGCAACTAGTAATCACTGGTCATTAATATCCCTTAATATAAACGGATTCAACTCAGGTATAAAGACACAGATTGGATAACAGATTGAATATGATAACAGAATCCAACCTTCTGCTGCATACAAGAAACATTCCTCAACCTCAAAGACAGACATTGCCTCAGAGTAAAGGGTTGGGAAAATTTTTTCCAATCAGATGGACTTAAGAAACAAGCTGGTATAGCTATCCTAATATTTAATAAAATAGACTTCAAACTAAAATCAATCAAAAGAGACAAGGAAGGATATTTCATATTAGTTACAGGAAAAATCCATCAAGAGGAAATCTCAATACTGAATATTTATGCTCCAAATACACAGACATTTTCATATGTAGAAGAAACAGTACTAAAGCTTAAATCACACATTAAACCTCACACACTAATAGTAGGAGAATTCCAACACCCCATTCTCACTACTGGACAGATCTGTCAAACAAATATTAACAGAGAAATAAGGGAACTAACAGATGTTATGACTCAAATGGACTTAACAGACACATATGCTGGACCATTATCTGTCTTTATTTGTGCAGGTATACCCATGATGGCCATAACTTCTAATAAATGTGTGATTACAAAATCAGCCTTTTCTGAGTTCAAGGCAATTGCCCATTGAAAACCTGAATAAGTGTCACTGGTGTGGTGTACATACTTTAATTTTAATTTTCCAAATTCTGTAAAGTGGAACACATCCATCTGCCAGAACTCATTCCTTTGAGTGCCCTTTGGAGTATTCCCTGCTGATAATGGTGTTTGACTATAGAAAGAGCAAGTATTACATCTCTTTATAATCTCCTTAGCTTGTTGACATGTAATAGGAAACTCTTTCTTTAAACATTTTCTATTGGTATGATGTTTCTTATGAAATTGTGAGGCCTTCAGCACATTTCCAATCAACAATCAATCAATTTTCTGTGCTAGAGGACCTGGCAGATCAGTATGGGATTGGATGTGTGTTATATATATGGGACAAAATCTATTTCTGATTATATCTTGAACCTGTATGAATAATGAAGTCAATTCTGTATCATCTGGTATAAATTCAGCAGTTTCAATATACAAGACAATTCTTTCTGCATATTACGAATCAGTAACTATATTGAGAGGTTCTTTAAAATCCTTTAGTACCATGAGACTAACATATAATTCTGCCTTTAGGACAGAATAAGGCAGAATTATAAGACCTTTGTTTCACCTTACTTAATTCTTCTGATCTGTCACCTGCCTTTCCTGATTTATTTGCATCTGTATAAAATGTACAGGCTCCAGTTATTTGTGCATCACGTACAATTCAGGGAAGAATTTAAGTAGTTCTCTTTATGAGGTTAATTCTACTACTTTTGGGATAGTTGCTATAAATTTCTCCCCAAAATATTAGCACAAGCTCTTTGCCAAGATTCATTGCCTTCCCTTAATTTTTTAATTTCACCAGTAGTGAAAGAAAATATAAACTCTGCTGGGTCTATACCTGCTAGTTGACAAAGTCTCAATTTTCCTTTTATAATTAATTCAAAGACTTTTTCACATAAGTTTTTAATTTTTTACTTGGTTTATGTGGTAAAATATCCATTCTAAGATAATATCTTCCCTCTGCATTAAAATTCCTATAGGGGAAATTCTGAAAGGCAATATGACTAGAATACAATTAAGATTTTTATTCATTCTATCTACTTGTGTCTCCTGTAATTTTTCTTCAATGACAATCAATTCTTTTTCTGCTTCAGCTGTTAATTCTCTGGGACTATTTAAGTCTTTGTCACCATCTAAGGTTTTGTTTAAATAAACTATTAGGTCAGGTGTTATCCCAACAGCCAGTTGTAGAGTAGAAATATCTCCTAACAATATTTCAAAGTCATTAAGAGATTGCAATTGGTCTCTCCAAATTTGTGCCTTTAGTGTTCTAATTTTTTTTTATTCTTGTCATTCCTAGAGGAATTCCTAGGAATTCCTTGTTTACTGGCCCTTATTAGAAGCCCAATTCTTCCACAATTAAAACATCTGGCATTTTTGGTGTCTCCTCATATCACTGAAAATTGCTTCTCCTACCCAAGATCCATTCATCTTTGGGTGCTGATCTAACCTTTAAAGGATCAAGGATCTTCTTACACTCTAAACTGGCATTTTCAAAAGCCAAGGATTTAATTAGTACACATCTAGCTTTAGGGTCTGTCACTCCAAATTGTATAGCCTAAATTAATCTTTCTAAGAAGTCCATTTTAGGGTTGGCAAGAGACTTGGCTCTGGAGGGAATCCCAGGTGTCCACAGGGATGTTCCCAGCTATGTCCTTGGACAGCAGAGGAGAGGGTGCCTGAATTGTCCTTGCCCCACTATCACACTGATGACTATCTCGAATATCATCATAGAATGTTCGTCCGGCGATGGATGGAGATAGAGACAGAGACCCTCATCAGAGCAACGGACTGAGCTCCCAAGGTCCAGTTGAAGAGCAGAAGGATAGAGACTATGAACAAGGAAGTCAGGACTGCGAGAGGTTGGTCTACCCACTGAGACAGTATGCCTGTTCTAATTGAGTTCACCAAATCTAGATGGACCAGGACTGAATGAGCACGCAATCAAACTGGACTCTCTGAATGTGGCTGAAAATGGGGGCTGACTGAGAAGCCATTGATAAAGGCACTGGGACTTGTTTTTTTACAGCATGTTCTGGCTTTTTGGGACCCTAGTCTATATGGATGCACAGCTCCCTAGGTCTGGATGTAGGAGGGAGGGCCTTGGACTTCCCAAAGGGCAGGATTCCCTGCCCTCTCTCAAGCAGGGTGGGAGAGGGAGAAGGGGATTGGGGGAGCGGGGAGGGGGGTTGGGAGGATGGAAGGAAGTGTAAATAATTGAATGGAAAAATAAAAAATAAAACAATAACAAAAAAAGAAGTCAGTAAAGGGTTTTCTCTGGCCCTGTTTAGCCCTAATATATGACTCAGTCCTCTTTCCTAGTTCTTGAATCCTGTCCCAAGCATTTAAAGCTGCTGTGCTGCATAGGGACAAGGTGTATTTCATTGTAGTGAGCCTGTTCCTGAGGATCAGAGTAATGACCCTTACCAAGCCAATTGTGTGGGGTAACCTTAGTACTTGAAGCCCACGTTTTCACCATTTCCCTGACAAATGGTGAATGTAGCCCATAAGAAACTATTGCTTGCTTTATT
This sequence comes from Myodes glareolus, assembly GCF_982192425.1. NCBI lineage: Eukaryota > Metazoa > Chordata > Mammalia > Rodentia > Cricetidae > Myodes > Myodes glareolus. The sequence continues at coordinate 24,172,316 of NC_142040.1, read as the reverse complement.
TCTTTTAAATCACTCGTATGCATTGGTTCCCATGCATATTCTTTGACTACCTTAGGGTACTTTGTGCCAGATGGCTTTTCTGAGGAAATTACCAGATATGCAGTTGAAACTTTAAGTCATCCTGGGATCTGGTACATACCGATGAGGCTAAATCCTGTTCTTGTACCTTCTGTCCCTGCTCATCAATTTCAACAAATTCCTGAATCTTTTCAATTCTTTTCACTACTGCCTTTTGTAAAGTCTGAATCTCCTGTCCGGTGTTCTGTTCTAAGGAATGAAACTTGTCCATTTAAGATAATGTCTCATCCTTGGACATATCATAACTTTTCAACAGATTTTGATAGTTAGATTCAACAGCATAAATTCTTTCAGATAATTTTGTCAAATTGATGCTATTCCTCTCTGTAGTATTGAACCATTTTTAAATAAGATAATATTGAAAGCAAAGCTAATTCCTGCACAAGTTTGCATTCCCACCAACAATGGATGAGTGTTCCCCTCACTCCATATCCTCTCCAACATAGGCTATCATTGGTGTTTTTAAGTTTAGCTATTCTGACAGGTATAAGATGGTATCTCAAAGTTGTTTTGATTTGCATTTCCCTGATCGCTAAGGAGGTTGAGCATGACCTTAAGTGCCTTTTGGCCATTCGAAGTTCATCTGTTGTGAATTCTCTGTTCAGTTCAGTACCCCATTTTTTAACTGGGTTAATTAGAGTTTTAGTATCTAGCTTCATGAGTTCGTTGTATATTTTGGAGATCAGACCTTTGTCTGTTGAGGGGTTGGTGAAGATCTTCTCCCAGTTAGAAGGTAGTCTTTTTGTCTTACTGACAGTGTCCTTTGCTTTACAGAAGCTTCTCAGTTTCAGGAGGTCCCATTTATTCATTGATTCTCTTATTGTCTGTGCTACTGGGGTTCTACTAAGGAAGTGGTCTCCTGTGCCTACATCTTGTAGACTACTTTCCACTTTCTCTTCTATCTGGTTCAAAGTGGTCAGATTAATGTTGAGGTCTTTAATCCATTTGGACTTGAGTTTTGTGCATGGTGATAGATATGGATCTACTTTCATTCTTCTACAGGTTGACATCCAGTTATGCCAGCACCATTTGTTAAAGATGCTTTCCTTCTTCCATTGTATACCTTTAGCTCCCTTGTCAAAAATCAGGTGTTCATAGGTTTGTGGGTTAATATCCGGGTCTTCTATTCGATTCCATAGGTCGACTTCTCTGTTGTTATGCCAATACCAAGCTGTTTTCAATACTGTCGCTCTGTAATAGAGTTTGAAGTCAGGGATGGTAATGCCTCCAGAAGTTCCTTTATTGTATAAGATTGTTTTGGCTATCCTGGGTTTTTTGTTTTGCCATATAAACTTGTGCAGCCCCTGTGGAAATCAGTGTGGCGGTTTCTCAGGAAACTGGGAGTCAACCTCCCTCAGGACCCAGCAATTCCACTCTTGGGAATATACCCAAGAGATGCCCTATCATACTACAAAAGCATTTGTTCAACTATGTTCATAGCAGCACTATTTGTAATAGCCAGAACATGGAAACAACCTAGGTACCCCTCAATAGAAGAATGGTTAAAGAAGGTGTGGAACATATACACATTAGAGTTTTACTCAGCAGTAAAAAACAATGACATCTTGAATTTTGCATGCAAATGGATGGAAATAGAAAACACTTTACTGAGTGAGGCAACCTAGACCCAAAAAGAGGAATATGAACCTTCAACTGGCGATGGATGGAGATAGAGACAGAGACACATATTGGAACACTGGACTTAACTCCCTAGATCCAAATGAGAAGCAGAAGGAGGGAAAACGTGAGCAAGTTGGCAAGACCAGAGGGAACCTTCATCCGACAATGGATGGCGATACAGACGGAGACCCACATTGGAGCACCAGACTGAGCCCCTCAAGGTCCAAATGAGGAGCAGAAGGAGGGTGAACATGAAAAAGGAAATCAGGACCACGAGGGGTACGTTCACCCACTGATACACGGGCACTGATCGAATGAGAGCTCACCAAGGCCAGCTGGACTGGGACTGAACGAGCATGTGATCAAACCGGATTCTCTGAATGTGGCTGACATGGGGGCTGACTGAGAAGCCATTGACAATGGCACTGGGTCTTGTTTCGTCTGCATGTACTGGCTGTTTGGGATCCTAGTCTGTTTGGATGTTCACCTTCCTAGGCCTGGAGGGAGGGGGGAGGAACTTGAACTTCCCACAGGGCAGAAAACCCTGACTGCTCTTTGAACTGGAGAGGGAGGAGGAGAGGGAGTGGGAGGAATGGGAGGGTATGGGGTGGAGGGGAGGAAGTAGAAATTTTTATAAACAAACAAATAAAAAAAAGCTAATTCCTAGAATCAAATAAAGGGAAGGAAAATAGCATAAGTCTTGCACAATACCTTCTATAGTAAAAGCAAATTATTGAACTCCTGGATGCTATCAGTCATTTTTTGTAGTTTTTCAGGTCTTACCTGTCATAAAGGAACTACAATGAATTGGAGTAGGTGCAATAATCGTTATTGGCCAGCAGGTGTCACAGTTTCAGCCATGTTGCTGAGAGACACTAGCAGCAGCGAATAATACATGTTGCTTACTTAGGTATTGAAATATATGCTTTGTCTAACTAATTAAGAGCAGTTATTAAGCTAATCAAATGGTTCTGAGAGTTGGGACCTGGGGGGGGGGGGTGGAGAAAACACCAAGTTTTTCATCAGTATGAGTTGCGAACTGTGTACACTGCGGGGACCACAGGCAGCAGTGTGTGGGCTGGTGTGTAACACACAGAGAGGCAGTGTGTGGGGTGCGAGCTAGGGAACGCTAAGTAGTAGCCTGCTGCATCTGAGGGCCAACTAGAGCAGTGGGCTGGAGTCAGTGCCCAATGTGCCATGCAACTGGTAGACCAATCCCAAAAGGTGTGGACTGGTCCCCACGTTCAGGCACCAGATGACTAGATGATGGCAGAAGTTACAAAATAATCCCACACTAGTTCAGAATTATGTATAATAAAGGGTTATTTACTTAGGGGAGACTCATAGATCACTGTCCTAGACCACAGTCCTCTGCACAAATGGGGAACAGGAACAGAGTCTAGCAGCAGGAAGTGAGAGCAGGAAGCAAGAGAGCAAGTGCAGACTTTATAGCTGCATTCATAGTATAAGAGACTATGCTCAAGTGGGCTGGTATCTTAAAGGCTATTGGCTGAAGGAGCAGAAGCAGCTCCCACGGCAGTTGTCTATAAGGTTGTTTTCTTATGCCTCGGCTGCACTGGACTATTCAGGTCTTGCTGTATTAGGAAAGCTGAGCTCTGGTGGTTGTTGATTGTAGTCTTACACTGGTGTTTAGGCATCCAGGTTTAGGATGGTTATAGGTCTAGGTGCTGATTTCTGAACGGTCTTTGTTGGATAGGTAATTTGTTCCTTGGTTTCTCTTTTCTCTCTGGTCTTTGTGGCCTGGATTTCTGGTGGCTTGTATGACCTCTGAACCAATAGGGAGTCTCTGTACAAGTTAGAGGCTGGCCTTCTAGCAGCTATCTTGGCCTTTGGTGCATCAGAGGGTCTTTGATCTTCTGACTAGTGTGACCTGTACCTGTTCTTCTGACTGATGTTACCTACACCTGAGCAGCAGATGTCTTCCTGAGTTGGGGGCAAGGCCTGCTCTTCTGATTGGTTCAGACCTGCTATCTTAATCAAGCAATGTCCATAAAACTCTACCATCACACTGATATAAATGTCATCTACACCAAATTCTAGGGCCACTGGAGGGCCGATTAGTGAAAATGGAAGAGGGATGTACAAAAGAATGTCTGTTGTCTCAAAAGCAGCCACACTGGGAGGTCTATTCCCAGAATAGATGTCTCCCCAATCTCCCTCCCCCTTCCTTTCCTACCTATATTCCTTAAACACATTCTTCAGTAAAATTAACATCATTTCCTTTTTACAATTAGCATACAGCAGTAAAAAACACGATGATTACAAGTACCGTTTGGCACAGCTGCCTTGGTTCCTGCTAAGACCGTTAAGCATTTACTTATTATTGCTGAGCACTGTTGGTACAAATGTAAACCCCGTGAGAAAAGTCAAATAATATGTTAGTATTATTAATAAAATAGCTCTCCCAGGCTACTTAAGAGAATCTCAGGAACTACCAGGGAGTTCGCAAACTGTATTTTGAGAACCGTAGGAATATCAAGTTTTGTTACACCAAAGACTCTACAAGCTATGCTATAAATAAATAGAAATAATAAATAAATAAATTCACTTTTTAAATACAATTAGTAGACAGAAAAAATTTATTTCAATATGTTTTTATATGAAATTAAATTTATCTTGAATGCTTATAAAACAATCTATATTTACCTCACTAACATTCCAGAATATATAATTTTCAGTCTTATAAAAACAGATTCAGCTCTGCAAACAGTAGCAAAATAAATACCCTATAAAGAAGCCATAAGTCATTGTACTTAACTGTAACAGAACTTGATTTTGTGTTGCTTCATTTTGAAGATCCTAAGGGGAAAAAGAGTATGTTTTATCTTCCAAACTAAGGAATAATATAATGAAACAAGCCAAAAGCAAAGCACTCCAGAGAATTCTTAATTAAGTGTTTCTTAGCTCTTCATTTTTTTCTTTTTGAGATCTTAATATAGTTATATCATTCCTCCTTATATTTTCTTTCTTCAGACTCTCCCTTATATGCCTCCTTCTGTACATTAAATGATCAGCAGATTCTTTTAAATTCTCATATCAGAACAGAAAAAAACGAAGCTACTGCATCCTGTTCAAAATAAGATAAAATTCACTGATATAATTTTTCAGTTTAAGATTTCACAGTATATTTGCCTTGCTCACTTTAAAAAGAACCTTGCCTTAAATATGGTATCATCATCAAAAAATATTTTTTAAAAAATTGCTCTGGGAGTCTCTTACCTATTTCTATGATCTATAGATACAGCTTTCTGAGCACAATACAAATTTATTCTTTTTTTTAAAAAAAGCACACAAACATACACAAATCATGATATATGAGAGTCTCCAATTAATGTTTAGTGTATGTGTATACAGGCATATCTAGTTTAAATTAAGCTCTGCTACTTGGGCTGATAATACTCTGCCAAAACTCCACAAACTAACAAAAACTCCAATACCAGGCACAGGAAATCTTCTTTGGAGTTGTTGGTCAAGGGAGTTCAAGAGACTTTCAAAACTATAAAGGCTATTACTGATGCCCTTGGTTGCTCTGAGGGGCTGGCGGTAAAGTTCCTATTGCTGAAGACACCATGCACTTCAGACATAAGACCTGGAGGATCTAAACTGGATCTGACCTAAAAGCCTCTTCCCTAAGGACAATTTTGCACAGTATCAGGAGGGGCAATGGAAGGTTCCAAGGGAGGGAAGCAACCAACAGTCTTACCTAGTGCAATGCTTATGAACTACAATGACAACCAGCATGGCAGATAAGGCCTAGCAGTGCAAGAGTGGTTAACCAACAGCTCTCTAACAGAACTTAAGGCCCCTTAACAGGAAAGAAACTACGCCTGACAGTGAAAACCTAGTCAACCACCTAGGGCTAGTGAGGTCATAGATCTTAGAAGAGAACCTAGTACTGCCATTTTACAAAACCAGCCTAATTCCTAACTGCATTCTAAATATCTATCCTTATAATCATAAAAAGTGTAACTTGCAACCCTCTTCAAAGAAACTTCTCTTTGCAACCGAAGAACACCAACACAGAAAAGCACAATTGATTAAAATATAGAGAAAAAATGGCAGTGGGGTACTCAGTCACAATCGACACACCTACAACACAGCTCTTGCACCTATGGCTTGGGGAACATCACAGAAGAGATAGAAAGATTGTAAGAGCCAGAGGACCAGGAAAGCTGCTGTGAGAGTATATCTCCTAGAAATGGTAGGACTGCTTCACTTACAACACCTCAACAATATTGGTGTCTAAAGAAGACCCAAGGAAATACACCAATAGATGCATAGCATGGAAAGGAGGATCTCATGGTGCCCCACCCATTGACAAAGGCAACTGAGGAATGCTGAAAGTAGGATAAATAGTCCTCCTCAGTGAAGGGAGGAAATTATGTAGTATTGTAATTTAAAAATAAAGTAAAATAAGCCAGGCGGTGGTGGCACATGTCTTTAATCCCAGCACTCGGGAGGCAGAGATCAGAGGATCTCTGTGAGTTTAAGGTCAGCCTGATCTACAGAGTGAGTTCCAGGACAGGCTCCAATGCTACAGAGAAACCATGTCTTGAAAAACAAAACAACAACAAAAAAATACCTTAAAAAAATTTGAGATAACAAATGCAATTATAAACATACTATAGCTAGCCAAAAGGGATCAAAATAAATTTTTCCCCTTGTTCTATGACCTTCTATTACTTCAAATAAAATAAATGTTTCAAAATTTGAAAATAAATCACCCCATCTTCTCTAATTAATGGTCATGCTATTCACTGATTATGGAGTCTACAGACATCAAAGTTACCCACCCATGTCCCATGTACATGTATATCCTTCTACACAGGCTTTATAAAACTCAGAGACTCAAAGGTTAGAAGTCAAAACTAGCCTCACCCCAGAATCCGTTTACTAAGAATGGACCTACATACTTCTAGGCACTGCTACTGAGGAAATTAGAGTCTCTTCTTGTAGTTCTTAGTCTCATTAATAAAATAATTTAAGAATGACTCAAATGGAAACTCAAAAAAATTATTAGCATTTAAAAGAAAAACCCTAGGGCAGACAAGCTGTAAATCTCAGCAGCTGACCAGAGCATGGAGAAGGGGGGTAGAGTCATGTTTTAAGTAAATTGGCATAGAGGTCACCCACACAGCATCAGAGGGACTTTTAGAGGAGCAAGAAAGCTTAAAGCACAAAAACAAACAAACAACTGTCTGGGTGAAGGCTTCACCCTAGCCCCTGGCATCCATATATCCAAAGAGTCCGGAATGTTCAGGTGGGAGCTCCATCCTCAGGGGGAATTACTCCACACCCTTCCCCCACCCCCTCAGCCCCCTGCCAGAAGACCCGCCATTGGTGGCTCCACCCCCAGAGGGCATAAAAAGCCCCCACCTCATGGTCTCCCCTGGTGGTCTCCTCAACTTTTCCTAGGGTCACCTAGGAATGCTATGCACAGAATAAAGCTGGATTTATTAATTCAGCTTGATTGCTTATTACATCAGCGGTGGCAGATTCCCATTAACCGGAATTTAAACTTAACACAAACAAATAAATAAAGCATACTTAGGGGCTGAAAGAAAAAGAAGTAAGTTACACCTTTCTGAGTCAGACAGACTCAGACAAACTACATGGAAGCTCATAGGAGCTGTACCAGGAAGTGTGAATTCTGGGAAGAAAAAGTATAGTATTTCATTAAAATAATAATTTATTATCCTGCTTATCTCTTCAGCATGGGTTAAGGTGAGCCCAGCTTCCTAGCACTGGTTGTACACCAGATGCCAGCCCAATTTGGATTAGCATTTAGGTTTTGAGTAGTTTAGAATGCTGGGCCTCCACACAGGCCAGAGAAATTGCATCCCTGATGGGCCTGCAGAGACTAGGTTAAGGTTTCTGTAACAATATTTCTGCATCTCCACAAAACAATTCAATCAAATGACTATCTTGCCCATTTCACTTTTCTTCATAAAAGGCCAGTGCACTTTCCTGTGGAGGGCAACGACTCATGATCATTTCCACATGAAGTAATTACAAAGACAGCCAGCTGTTTTCTTCATTTCTTCCTCCACAAAAAACAACTCCACTCAAGAGCTAAGACACTAAATACAATGGTGGCTGGTATTACTCATTAATCAGTTAAGAAACTGAAGAACACATTTCCATTGTCTTTTTTCACGAGACCTAAATTGCTATCTATCTCCTTAATACACATGACTACATTTTTTTTCTAGCTCCTACATCTTCATATTTTGACCAGACATTAAAGTATATGGGTGTCTTACTGTTTTATTTTTTGAAAGTAAGATGTGAGAGAATAGGCTAACTGAATCAATTTGGAGGATCTAAAGAGAACCAAATCTGTTTATGTCTTTAAAGAAATTACCCTTTACTGTGTTATCACTCTCTTCAGCTCTTCAGATGGATTACTGAGACTGGCAAAGAAGCCAGGATAAACAAACAAACAAAAAAATCAGAATAAACACCTTGGTTCTCCGTGAAAACTTAGTATCTCACATAAACTACTTTCACATGCACTAAAGCAGATTACTCGTAACAAATATCCAGAGTTTTACTTATTAAATTATTGATAACATTTCCTTAACATATCTTTCTCTTGGACTAAGGAGCCTAGAGTTTTTTCATACGATTTAAACATATTAAATTATTCTACATATACACATGACTGCTCATTAGGGGCTGTCAGATAGATAGTACATAAATTACCATCTATACATTGTTTCAGTATTAGTAAATGCTGAAATAGTTGCTTGACATTTCACTTAGTGTTTAAGGGTAACTTAAACACAAAGTGTTTAAGCCAAGTCCTCAAGCCCTTCTTCCCACACTACTTCCCAGAAATATTTCTAACTCACCAAAAGTTCTTGGCAGCAAGGGCAACTCCAGAACTGTAAGAATTAAATCAGAATGAGCTCCTAGTCAGAAAAGGGACACCAATAGTAGTAGTGATCATCCCAGTAGAATCAAAGTGTTCCCTAGCCCTGAGCTTTGAAAACTCACCCCGTACTTGGCATCTCAGCATTTTTACCTCAAAGTGGCAGATGGTAGGAAAGGTTGCTTGCTACCTGCTCACTGGAACTTAAAAAGACAAAAGAAAGAAAGAGAAGGGGAAAAAGCGACAAAAGAAGGGAGGAGGGAAAAGAGAAGAAGAAGGAGGAGAAAAGGAAAGGAAAAAATTCCTCTTCTTGGCCACTGGCCTTGCCAATTCCGAACTTCTATTAAATGTCTATCAAGCAAGTGTTGATGTACTCAGGGCCCCTTCTACATTCCTTTTGGCATTCAGGTTAACCAGTTCCAACTCCATGCATGCATAAACGAGGAAGGAGGATGGGTCAGAAGAAAAGAGCACTTGCTGCTCCTGCAGAGGACCAGTTCCATTCCCATCACCCACATTATGGCGCACAGCCTCCTTCAACTCCAGTTCTGGCCTCTATATACATATATACGCATAAACTAAAGAAACAGTTTATTAAAGCGGAAGGAGGAAGCCTTCAATTTGGATTCACACTGCTTGAATGCTGAGCTGTATTTCAAAGAGGAGACGTGGAGAACTGCCCTGCTGGTAATAACTGCAGGACTGAATAATCATTTCTTATTAAGCAAACATCTTTTACAAATGACCAAGAAAAGGATTATGAGATTAATGCTACCCACTGCAATTAGTTAGGGTCACTCAGAAAACAGACCCAAAAGGATAAATGAATAGATAAATAGTTTATTATAAAGAGTTTAAACCCATGATTATAGAAATTATGTCCAAATCTGCAGTGTAAATTATTGAGCTTGAGACCTAAAGAACTGACATAGTTATTACCTGAAGCTCAGCAGAGAAACTAAGAGAGCTGACAATACAGATGATGTGTTAGGACCAACAAACAAAAACAAATTTGCATGTGCCCACAAATACACATATTACATAATCAATCAATTAATTAAAATAAAGGAACTAATAGTGTGGTGTGGTTGATAAAGTCCAAAGACAGTCAACTGGACCATTCTCTCTTTCTGGGAAAGGCAGACATCTTTCTTCAAACCAGGTTTTCAACTGATTAGATAAAGCCCATAGATAATATGGAGAACACAAACACCTTTACCCTAGTGCACGCACTTAAATATTGAGGATGTGGATACAGCTCAGTTACTCAGCATGCACAAGTAAAGATTAAAATCCTACCCCCACTAAGTAGATAGATAGATAGATAGATAAACAGACAGACAGACAGATAGATGAGAGATAGATGCTGGTCTCATCCAAACCACCCTCATTTACACAACTACCCGGATACCTATTGGCCTAGGAAACCTAGATACCTAGTAGTTGACTATCATGCCAACTACTCCGATAGATACCTATGTTCCCAATTTTCTCTCTAGACATATCACTAAATTCTTCAAACAATAAGAAATTAGGCATATAAGAATGTAAAACTGTCATGATTTGAACCTGGGATGCTCCTCCCCTCCTCACAGGTTGAAGGTTTGGTACCAGCTGGGAGCCCTACTGGGAAGTAGTGGAAACTTAGGAGGTAGGCCTATTGTAGGGAATCAGTCCATCCCTTTGAGTAGAGAATTTGGCTCTTCCTGTGTTGTCAGTTTGTCCTTGCCCCCCTTCTCCTCTCACTCTTTCTCAGCTGTCTTGAGTAAGAGTAGCTCCCCTGCGCCTATGCTCCCTGTCATGATGTCCTGCTTCACCACAAGTCTACAGGAATGGAGCCAGAATTCTGGACAGAATTCTCTGAAACTGTTAACCAAAGTAAATATTTCGCTTTCATTTTCTCAGGCATTTTTTCATAATGATAAAAAGTGAACATAAACTGCTTGTCATATAGCGATATCAAGATTAGACAGGATTATTACAATGTCCCGCAAAAAGTAATGAGAAAGAGCTACTGAAGAGCATGGTATGAACCCCAGCACAGATCTTCCTTCCTGGTCTTCCATCTGTAACACTGGATGACAGCCACTGTCTTCTGTGAAACTGCCACCTGACACTTGATTTCATACGTAGAAATTATTTAGAAGTCTGATTCAATTTATTAAAATAGTATGTTTTCTTTTAAATAACTCTGGGAAAGCATCTTTTCAAGTCCCTCCATATTTTTATTTCTGACACACTAAATTCCTCTCAGACAGTCAAATTTTAAAGAATTCTTTTGATAGGACAAAAACAAAGCTGGATGAAAGTAGCAACATATGTCAGTCTAGAAAATGATTTACCAAAATTTGCTACAGATATTCAAATAAGTCCATTACACTGTCTACCTTTTACTGAAGTCCAAAACAAATGGAGGTATAAGGAAAAGTTAAAAGAGGTTTCTAGTTTTCCAATGAATTTTTGAGAATTTTAAAAAAGAGGGACAAATATTAATTATTCACTTATCTTTCACATCCTAATTTTAAAATGAACATATGGCTAATTTAGTATCTAATGATAACCTCTGAAAGGCACATCCACTAACTTAGAAGCATCTAAACTAACTTAGAAGCATCCAAATTGCTGATTACTGGAATTTACTTAGGAGACTACAACACTGGGCGTTTCCAGGTTCTACCCAGTACAGGTCTGGTAATCTGTATTTTTAAAAACTACTCTAAGTACTATGATAATCAAGGACTCATCCATATTCTAAGGTACAAATGAGAGCCTGACACAAAATCACACTGTAAGTGCTTATAAAATAAACAGACAATTTTTCTGAAGGGCTAGGAGCATAACTAACTGCTAAAGTACTCACCTAGTAAGGGTAAGGATTCAATCCCCAGTACCATAGGAGAATGGAAACATATACATATATATGAATATATAGTCATACATACATACAAACATACACAAGAGTCAGAAGTGGTGGTTTGCAACCGCAAGACCAGTGCTGGAGAGGCCGAAACAGAAAGATCCCTAAGGCTTGTTGGCCAGTCAGTCTGTCAGAATCAGTTAATTCCAGATTCACTCAAAAAATACAGTGGCAAGGGACTAACAAAAATAACTGGCAAACTTTGACCTTCATATGTACACATACATACCCAAGTGTGAGTAAACCTACACACAAACGAATGTGCATGCCTCTCTTTCTCTCTCTCTGAGTGTGTGTGTGTGTGTGTGTGTGTGTGTGTGTATGGGGGGGGTGAGGTAGCGCCTGTTTGCAATCCCAGCACTTTAGAGGCAGAAGCAGCTTCCCCACCATGCTGTAAGTATCTCATTAGCCGTAAGCCAGAATAAACCCTTCTTTCTTAAACTGCACAGGTCAGGTATTTTCCCAGCAGTGAGAAATGTGTGTGTTGGCTCACTGTTCTTTGAAAGAAAAAACTCCCTGCAATGAGTAATCTCTAGATCTGTTAACGTCCATTAACAGTTCTATTAGGCAAAATGGTGCCATGATAGACCTAGGCTGACCATCTAAAATAAAAACTCCCGTCCTGTAAGTGGAAGAGATGTCTTTTAGGAATCTAAAACTAGCCCACTTCAACTCCAAGTAAAAAGACCTTAATAACTACCCAGACTTCAGAAACCCTCCATGCGGTGCTACTTCTCACGCCCGTCGGTTATCTATGCCTGGACAATACACATGTACTTGGTTCAAGTTATTCCAATAAGCCTGTTTTGCTTTAAAACAAAAGAAAGGAAGGAAGAAACGAAAGAAGGGAGGGAGGGAGGAAGGGAGGGAAGGAGGGAGGGAGGGAGGAAGGGAGAAAGGGGAAAAAGAGCAGGAAGACTTTCAAATTCAAGGCCAACCTGAGCTACGTAGCAAGTCCCAGACAAACCTGTACTACAAAGTAAGATCTTATATGTAGCCTTTCAATTCTTTAAGACTTTGTAGGTAGGTATCCCTGGCTGGCTCACTTAATCAAGCCAAAGTGCTAACTAAATCATCTCCTACTTCCCCCAATAGCTTTGCACTGAGGAGAAGCAAATAACTCTTAGACTATCTACACACACACATATACAAGACAACATAGGGTCTTTAGCGCTGTGTATCTCAAATTACACCACATAGGCTGGTATTTCCTTCACAAACTTTAAAATGAACTGATGCAAAATTGAAATGAAAATCATAATTATTATATCCTATGTCTAACCTCTGTTCTTTTACTACCTTATCTCCACTGAAAAAGAAAACTGGTAGAATAAAAAGGGAAATATTTTAAATTACCTGTCTAAAAATCAATGTCCTTCATCAAATTTACAACAAAGAAACTGAATGATTGCTTTTTAAAGGTATAACTGAACAAATGAAGAAAAACAAAACAGTAACATACAATTAAGTTAATAATGAATTAAAGTTAAATTTAATTAAAATTAAATTTAACTTTAAATTAGTAATTTCTCAGCTAGTAGTCCCAGCTTTTGACAGGTTCAAACAACATCAACGCACCTGCAACACCAGGTCCTCACTAGGAGTCGGCATCACCTTATCTTTATTCTTCTGCTTTTCTGAGTCCTTTCTAAATTTGAGCCCAAGCTGGATCACAGGAGAAGGCATGCCTATATTGAAATATAATTAATCAATCACTTGCACTAATTTTATTATTCTACTTTTAGATGAATTACAAATTTTATAAATATGGTAAAATTTCATTTCACAAGGGACTAATGTTATATATTATTAAATGGCAAAGTAAATGTTTAGTATATGTGAGGCCTGGGTTCACAGTCCAAAAGATTATGTATCATGGTCTTAACTGTGACTTTTATATGTCAATAGTGATTATTATTTCTTACTAGGGGGTCATGCTACACTGAACATAACAATGCTTGATTATTTCTTGGCCTCGGGTTGAAGGAATGCAATGAATATGTATAGAAAATTTTATATCCTAGAACTAGGGAAATGTCTTGATGGATAAAGAGCTTTTTGTCATTTTGTTAAAGCAGCCCAAGCTAAGACTTACCTTGTCATTCAACATAAAAAGTTGACTCAGAAGTAATTATATGATTTCTCCCAAATGCACTAAGATCTTAATATACTAATATACTAATGACACAGAAATAATCACACATATTAACTTGCATACATGCACATAGATATTTAATATATCATAGCCCACAGTAAAATGGCTTAGTGGGTAAAGTTGTATCCTGCCAAGGTAGACCATCGAAGTTCAACCCCTAGGGCACACATGGTGGAAGGAGAGAACCAGCTCTCACAGTTGTCCTCTGACACACACACACAGCAATTTATAAATTAATAGATCAGAACCATAGTGCTTTAAACAGAATAAAATGGAATACTCAGTAAACATATTGGGACAGTTAATTTACTACTTGAAAAAAATAAAATTAGAACTCTTCTTTTTCTCATATGCAAAAATATTCTAACTATATTAGGCATAGAAGAATGAAAGCAGGCTAGAGATACAGCTCAGCCAGTAGAGCACTTATTCACTCCAAAAGCACAAGGACTTGAGTTTGGCCCTAAAACACATGTCAAAACGCTGAGTGTAATGGCACATGCTTATTTACAATCCCAGCACTGCAGAGGTAGAGACAAGATGATCTCTGGGCTTACTAGACAGCCAGTTTAGTCTAATAAGTGAAATTCAGGCTAATGAGAGATCCAGTCTGAAATGCAGACAGCATTTCATAAATGAGATCCAAGGCTATCCTCCAATCTATATGGCCATATGTGTACACACACACACACACACACACACACACACACACACAACACACACACACAGGCACAAATAAATAAATTTTAAAAAAGAGATACCATGGTCTATCACTCAGCCTGTGTAAAAACTCATTTCAAAAATGATTAAATATCTCAATGTAGAACATAAAACTGAAATTTCTAGGAAAAAAATACTTCAAGATATAGACATAAGGAGTGCTTTTTCTAGAAAGGACACAAATAGCATAAGAAATAATCTCAAAAATAGTCAAACACGATTACATGAAAATAAAAAGCTTCTGAAAAATCAAAGGAAACAATGACCATCATGTGAAGACTACCTAGAGACTAGAAAAAAAAAAACATCTCTGCCACACATCAGATATAGGATTGATATCTAGAGTATATAAAGTATATTTAAACACCAAATATCTAATATCTAACACTATATCTAATAACCAAATATCTAATATCAAATATCTAATATCTAACACTATATCTAGTAAGATATAGTGACAGATGCCTTTAAACTCAGGACTTAGGTGGGAGAGGCAGGTGGATTTCTGTTATTAGATCTCAGCCAGTCTGGTCTACAGAGTGAGTTCCAAGATAACCAGAGCTACACAGTGAGGCCCTGTCTCAAAAAACCAAAATAAACAAAAAAAGTACTGATGAAATGGGTAAGACAATTCTCAATAGAACAAACATAGAGAGCCAATAAATAGTTGAAAAAATGTTCAACATCTTTAGCTGTCATAGACATGCAAATTAAAGCTACTGATTTCCATCTCACCCTAGTTGTAATATCATCAAGAAAGCAAATGTTAAATACTGGTGAGAATTTGAAAAAGAGGAACCCTTATACACTACTGGTGGTAATGTAAATTTTTAGTCACCATGGATGTTCCTTAAAAAATAAAAGTAGAAGCTGGGCAGTGGTGGTGCATGCCTTTAATCCCAGCACTCAGGAGGCAGAGGCAGGTGGAGTTATGTGAGTTTGAGGCCAGCCTGGTCTGCAAGAGCTAGTTCCAGGACAGGCTCTAAAGCTACAGAGAAACCCCGTCTTGAAAAACAAACAAACAAATAAACATAGAACTACTATATGACACAACTACCGCACTCCTAAGCATATACTCAAAGGACTCTATGTCAACAAACCATAGAGTTACTTACACATTCATACTTACTTCTGCACTACTAACAACAGCCAGGAGTGAAAACAGCCTCGATGTCCGTCAACAGATGAAGAAAATGTGGTGCATATACAATGCAATGTCATACATTCATAAATAAAAATGAAATTGTGGCATTTGCAGGAAAAAAATTAAAGGAGCTAGAATCATGATAAAGGAGACACAGGAAGAAAGTCCTCAGCAGGTATAAGTTTTTTCTACATGGAGGGATCCATCACAGGTTGCCTGAAAAAAAAGCTTTAAACACCTTCCCCAGCCTCCTGAAGACTAGCTGTGGGAATCACCTCACTCTATATTATGTCTGCTCCTGCTTAGAAACCTTCCTTAGCTCAACCTGGACTGGGACTACTTCTGATACTCCATTGACCATTAACAATGAATTGCCTAAAGGCATCCCTAAGACCCAAGGCCCATACAGTTGATCAAACATCTGACAAGTTGGGAGCAACAGGAAACATACCTCCAACATCCAGTAAACAAGAGAAACTAGATTCTCATACCAAGAAACATTACCAATGATCTAATTGCCATTGCAAATACAAAAAGTATGAATAAACAAAAATATAGGTCTCCTCCAAAAATGATTCTCATACAGTAATGTCCCCAAAGAAAGTGACTTAGATGACAAACAAGAAAATGATTTCAAAGTAGCAAAAATAAGCAAGATCAAATAAATGCTGGAAAGAAAACATAAATAGATGAATAACAAAATCAACTCAATATATGAAAATGAAATTTAAAAAATGAAAAAGAAAAGCCAAAATAAAATAAAACTTGAAATGAAAAATTAGGAAATTCAAACAAAATTTTAAGAGTAAAGATACACTGGATACATCAGATCAAATAGAAGAGAGAACATCAGATCGTGAAGACAAGTAGAGGAACTAGATTGGAGAGAATGTTGAATTACATAGACAGGCAGACAGACACACACACACATGCACACACACAATCCACCTGAGAATGAAACTTGCAGGAAGTCAGGAACACTATAAAAAGACCAAATTTATGAGTAATAGAAAAAGAATGGAATAAGGGGCTGAGATCAAATGCACAGAAAATATTTTCAACAAAACATAAACTTCCTTACTATAAGGAAAAGAAATGCCCATCGAAGTCCAAGGAGAATACAGACTACCTAACAGAACCAGGAAAGAAACTCCCCACATCATATCAAAACACTAAGTGGGGGCTGGAGAGATGGCTCAGAGGCTCAGAGGCTAAGAGCACTGGTTGCTCTTCCAGAAGACCTGGGTTCAATTCCCAACAACCAAATGGTAGCTTACATTTGGTGAGTTCTTCTGGTGTGCAGGCATACATGCAGGCAGAATACTATATACATAATAAATAAATAAATCTTAAAAAAAAAACACACATTGACAGAACAAGGAAAAGATACTGAAAGCACCAAGAGAGAAAGCTCAGGTCACATAGAAAGATAGGCCCCTCAGAATTAACAGCTGACTTTTCAATGGAGACCGAAAGCCTGAAGGAATTGGACCAATGTCCTACAAGTTATTAAAGAGCAAAGTATAACCCAGAAAAACTTCTGGTCATAACGGAAGGAAACTGAAAACTTTCAAGATTTTAAAAAACTATGATCACCAAAGGACACAGAAAGGAATGCTTAGACTTGAAGATCGTAGAGCATGCTCAGGAAGACACAAGAAACAACATTTCCAGAACACTGAATCAAAGTGATTTAACAAGGGTAACAAACGTCAGGAATAACACATGTGGCTCAGTAATGCTTAATATCAATGGTCTCAATCCCCCCCCAACACACAAAGACTAACAGATTAGATCAGAAAACAAGACCTATTAATTTGTTTTTATTTTTGTTTTTTTGTTTTTTCGAGACAAGGTTTCTCTCTAGCTTTGGCGCCTGTCCTGAATTTTGCAGGCAAATGGATGGAGCTAGAAAACATTGTTTTGAGTGAGGTAACCCAAACAAAGAAAGACAATTATCACATGTACTCATTCATAAGTGGTTTTCAAACATAAAGAAAACAAAATCAGCCTACAAATCACAATCCCAAAGAACCTAGATAACAACGAGGACCCTAAAAGAGACATACGTAGTTCTAATCTATATGGGAAGTAGAAAAAGACAAGATCTCCTGAGTAAATTGGGAGCATGGGGATCTTGGGAGAGGGTTGAAGGTGAGGAGAGAGTCAGAGGGAGGGGAGCAGAGAAAAATGTAGAACTCAATAAACATCAATAAAATTTTTTAAAAAAGAAAAGATGGAACAGACATTCTATACTCATTACAAGGAAAACAGTAGGATATTATAACCCTAAACATATATGCACCAAACAGGATCACTCAATCACATAAAAGAAACCTTATTAGACTTAAAGCCACAGATTGATTACAACACAGTGATAGTGGGTGATTTCAATACTCCGACTTCACCAATGACAGGTCATTTGGAAAAAAAAAAAACTAAATAGAACTCTGTAGTTAAATCATAAATCAAACAGACCTAACAGGACACTAAACACTAAAGAATATACATTCTTCTCGGCAGCCCATGGAACTTTCTCTAAAACAGACTACATGCTGGGATACTCTAGTCTCAACAGGAGGATTCCCTGGTGACAAGCAGTCTAACTTGATAAGTTCCAGGAAAAAAAAAAAAGGTATATGCCTGAGAGATGACACATGAAGTTGTCCTTCCAAATTCATGCACATACATAAGCATGTATACTCAAACACACATGTATATCTGTACACATACATACACATGTGTCTTAGTGATGAGATAAATAAGAACTTTAATAACACATATGTATGAAAATGCCATAAAGAAATTCATTACTCTGTGTGTTAAGTTGGAAGCGTAGACCCCCCAGCCCCTTGCATCTATCCTAGCCCCCAGGCCTGAAAGTTGTATTGGTCTGGACTCCAAATCCCAGCATGCCACTCCCACAGAGTATTTAAATGAACTCCCAAAAGAGGAACACATGGTCCCTTTTCCTTCCTCCTGGTGGTCACATTGGCAGCCTCCTGGTTCCCCCTGGGTTCATCCGAGAGCGCAGGAATCCCATTAAACCTCAATATTTCTTAATTTGGTTTGTTTTGATTTGGCTTGTTCGGGAATTTGCGTTGGCAGAGAGCTCGCATTAGGAAAATTTCTAATATTGTATTCTAAGCTTTATAAATAAATAATAAATCATGGAAAAATTTAAATGTTATTTTGTACTCTTACAACCTTTTAAAAATGGGTTTTAGAGTGAAGCTAGAGATTAGAAGATGATGGGGAGAGCTGTCCAGGTGCCACTCCAATGCTTTGGACCCTTTCTAGGAGCCCTGCATGCCCTCTAGAAGCTAGTTCCCACTGCTATTCCCATTCCAGATATTAAGGGATCTGAGGATCTGTTATAAATCTAAGTAAGAAGTTGTGCACCATGAATGAAGAAGAGTAACGTAACATAAGGAGTTAACAGAATGATGATACTTACGACACTGACAACATCTAGTAAAAGGTTTTCCTCACCTTTCCACATTCCATTTACACCAGAATGAAGACAGAACTCAGATTTAAAAGACATGTCTTGATTCAAGAGCAACCTTTCAAATGCAAAACAGAAAATACAGATTAATATTTCCAAATAGAATAATATTTTAATTATCATTTTAGTAAAACTGAGGTTGCTAAAATTCTTTTATACTACCATAAACATTTATATTTCAAACTATTTCAGAAATATTAACTTTAAAATAGAATTCATCCAAGAAGAAAAATACTCACCTAGCCATATTAATTTTTACAACCATTTTGTCATTATGTTTTATTTAGGGGGACAAGGAACAGAGTACTAATAGCACTTGATTGTCTTAGTTATTGCTGTGATAAAACACCATAACCCAATGCAGTTTTGTAAGAAGGATTTATTTCAGCTTGTACTTCCACATCACAGTCCATCGTCAGAGGAAGTCAGGGCAGGAAGCAGAAATGGAAGCGGTAACCACGGAGGAGTGCTGCTTACTGGCTTGCTGTCCATGATTTGCTGGATTTACCATCCATCAGCACGTGCCCAGGATTAGTGCTGCACACAGCGGACTAGGCCCTCCTAGTCTTCTACGGGTGCATGCACATCAATACACACATGCACATACACAAACGCTTTTTATTTAAAAAGTGTCATTTCAAACCAGTAAGCACCAAAGGAGAGTTTTCAAAAAAATTCTAGGGACAAAAAAATAAATAAATAAAAAAAATGTGAAGGACTTTTTCATTCCTGTGATTGAATTAAATTCCTTTTAACTATATGACAAATTTCAAAAAAGTCAATCACCAAAAACCATAGCTATTATGTTATGGCTCATGCTTGTAATCCCAGCACGTGGGAGACTAATGTAGGCAGAGCCCTGAGAGGTCTGAGTTAGCCTGGGCTATGCAGTGAGTTATAGGCCAGCCTGAAATAACAGGGAGACCCTGTTTTTAAAAACCAAAATCATAGCTGGGTGGTGGTGGCACATACCTTTAATTTCAGCACTCAGGAGGCAGAGGCAGGCAGAGTGAGTTCGAGGCCACCCTGATCTATAGAGCTAGTTCCAGGACAGGCTCCAAAGCTACAGAGAAACCCTGTCTCGAAAAACAAAACAAAACAAAAAAGCCAAAATTGCATATACTCCATGCATTAAGTATTTTAAAATGAACTATAACTTAACATTAGAAAGCTGAGACACTGAAAAGTATTAGCCATTAAAAAGGGAAGGAATTTAACAGACTGAATGAAAACACAATTTTTCAGGTTAAAATCTGATTGGATATTTGAAACAATTTTTCACTGGTTATTAAAAGTATAATGAATTTTTATTACAATGAAGGTTTTAATTTATATGTATAAAAACTTTAGCAATCAAGTTCTAACATCATACTGAGCTTTTAATTCAGTTAAAAATATCTAATTAAAACACGCTTTCAACATAATGGCCCAAAAACAGTGTTTGACAGCATTCTGTCTTCATCAGAGGTAGAACCCTATTTTGGCGTAGATCTCAATCAAAACAGTTATTCCTGTGAGTTATTTATGTCTATGTCTGTGAATATTAATACTAAAGTGACTAGTTAAGCCTATGTCTCCTATGCATTCCTTCTTGCTCCAACCTTCCCACAGGTTATCTTATTACCACATGAATACAGTGCTAGCGTGTCCTACCTTCCAGGCTAGTTATGTCAAGTGAGGCCATCCAATATACATAATGCAAGTGCTAGGGGGCTAATGCCGGAGCACTTGTGCTCAAAGCCAGCATATGGAACACAGAAACACCTTGCTTTTGGGTTTGTTTTGTTTTGTTTTGTTTTGTTTTTAGGTGAGGGGTGTAAATAAACCTAAAGATACAGTATGAAAAACTATATAGACTGATTCTCCAGGAGAAAAAAAATTGAATAGAAGTTCAGAGATTTGAGAAACCATATGTCAAGATCAAATGCACATCAAAGAGAGTGAAAGAAAAGATACTGGGATTGGCAAGACGGCTCAGTAAGTCAAAGTGTCAGCAACATAAGCCTGCTAACCCTGAATTCCACCTCCAGAGCCCAAGTAAAGGCACAAGGGAAAGATGGATATCATTCACGCATATAAACAATAACTTTAAAAAGGAAATTGGATTAGGATAGGAAAAGACTATTTAAAGAAACCATGATAGAGAAAACTTCCTAAATTGAGTGCATTTACATCTTCAAGAAGCTTGGAGGACTGAAAACAAATAAACAGAAAATATCATTCCAAACACATCATAATGATATTGCTGAGAATCCAAGATAAGAAAAAAGATGGGAGGTGAAAAAAAGTTCATGTTAGAGAACAATAATCCAAAGAGATGGAGGCAATGCAGCCAGTTAAGGGACAACACAAGACACTTTTCAGGATGGCAGATTATGAAACTCCATGCATTTATTAAAATATTCCCTGTGTTCCAACAAGAGTAAATACTACTTGTGTGTACATTTTAAAAGTGAGAGTGATGGTGTCAGCAAAACCATTGTGAACTTAAGGCTAGCCTGGGTTATATAGTGAGACCCTAGAAGATGAATGAAGAAGAAAGGAGGGGAGAAAAAGGGAGGAGAAGCAGCAGCAGCAATCTGGATATTATTCCTTACAGCCTTCACTCAGGCCCCCACACCTCATCAGTCAGCATCTCCTACCAAACGTGTGCTGAGATTTTCCCAAGGGGTACTATTCCAGCCATCCCCACTACACTGCCTGGTCTCTCTCATCATCCCAGTCTGTAACTGGTCCTAAACCTAAGCTCTCCAACCTTGCTTAGCAGAAGGGAGTCCTTGCTTCATCAGTAATGAAGGGAGAAAACCAACATCATTTTGTGCTAGGCCCCAAGGTAGATATCAGGAGAACAGGAAGTTCCCTAGACTGCAGCCCAGATGCTCTGAGGTTGATTAATGGCAGAGCAGAGAATCCCCTAGACTGGAGTCAATCAGAGGATCACCCGTACCCTTTATCCCAAAAATAATAGATCTGTGGTTTTCTGCCTTTATAAACCCTGTCTAAGAATGGTGGGGCACCTCCTCTGGCCCCTGCTGCGTTGGTGTGTGAGAGAGGTGCCTATTGTGATTTGTACTACAGGACTAAACCTTGCTTTTTGCATTTCAGTGAGTCTGTATCTCTGGTGGTCTTCTTGGGGTCTCCATGACTTGGGCACTACATTTGGGAGCTTGTCTCAGGATTCCCCAGAGATCCCAAGATCCCAAAGGGGTGAGTTACAGAGCTTTCCCTGTCTGTCTTTTGTTTGTCTGTAACCTTTGATTTCAGAAGCAGTGCATTCAGCACAAAAGGCAGAGTTAGTAGCCCTTCCAAAGGCCGTACAGATGGGGAAAGGCAAAAAGCTAAACATCTACACGGACAGCAGGTATGCCTTTGTCACAGCCCACATCCACGGGGCTATCTACCAGGAGAGGGGGTTGCTAACAGCAAAAGGAAAAACTGTTAAACACAAACAGGAGATTCTGGATCTCCTACAAGCATTGCGGGGCCCACAAAGTTGGCAATAATACACTGCCCCGAGACCAAAAAGGCTTCAGAACAATACAACTGGGAAACAGTCTGGCTGATAAAACAGCAAAAGAGGTGGCTTCAGCCCCCAGGGCTAGGGTGACTTTAACTGACCCAGGAGCCAGGGGCCTGCCACAGATCCCCAAGTCCACCCTGAAGATCTAGCCTGGATACACACTCTCCCCATGGTCCAGCGAAGGGAGGAATGGTGGAAAACTGCTGATGGGTTGAGTCATCCTGCTCCATACAAGATACTGAAAAAAAATACACCACTCTCCCACACTTGGGAACACGTAGAATGATGGTCCTGTTTTGAAGAGCTCAGGTCAAAATTCAAGATGGTAACCAGATTATCGAACACAATACCAGGCATGCCAGCTGACAAATGCGGTGAGCACCCCATCCAACCAAGGAGCATGTCAGTGGGGAACTCGACCAGGTACATACTGGTATGTAGACATTACTGAAATCAAACCTGGAAAATTTGGATACAAATATCTCTTAGTGTTTATAACTATTTTTTCAGGATGGACTGAAGCATTCCCCACCAAGCACAAAACAGCAAAGAAGCTGAATGGAGAAATCTTGCTTAGGCATGGGTTACCAGTCATGACAGGGTCAGACAATGGCCCTGCCTGCATCTCTCAGGTAAGCCAGGGACTAGCCGCTGCACTGGGGACTGATTGGAAACTTCATTGTGCATACAGACCCCAGAGCTCAGGGCAGGTAGAAAGGATGAATAGAACAGTAAAAGAGACCTTGACTAAACTGGCCTTGGAGACTGGCGCTGACTGGGCAGCTCTCCTTCCCTTTGCCCTTTCTAGAGTCAGAAATGCCCCTATCAAATGGATCTGACTCCTTTTGAAATTATGTGTGGGCACCCTCCCCCTGTGATTTCTAGCTTACAAACTGACCTGATGCTTGCTGCCTTAGATGATCAGGACTTGTTCAACGCCATCCAGTGGCTCCAATCGGTTCATAAAATCATATGGCCTAAACTTAGGGCAATTTATGAACCCACCACTGTTCCAACCCCTTATAAATTCAGGCCTGGAGACTGGGTTTTTATCTGGAGGCATCACCCAAAATTGCTGAAGCCGAGATAGAATGGGCCCTATGTGGTTGTCCTGACAACACCAACAGCCCTCAAGTTAGACGGCATCACCTCTTGGGTCCATTATTCACATGACCACACAATGATCCCTTCGCCCTACAAGAGGACTATCGCAGCAAGACCTGGGAGGCATCCAAACACCCCATAAATCCCCTAAGGTCCAGCTCAAGCATTGTTCCTGATCCTGTTGATGTTGATGCTGGTTCCCTCTGCTCCTGCTAAAGACGTCAACCCCCACGCACCCTTTAAACTGACTTGGGTTCTCGAGGATGGAGAATCATACAAAACTCTGTACCAGACTACCCGTGTGGCCTCATTGAACACCTGGTGGCCTGACCTATATTTCTGCTTTTGTGACCTGAACCACGTCTATAGAGCAACAGGCCAGGCAGAGGCCAGGAGGTATGGTTTTTACGTATGCTCAGGTCACATCAGGAATAGAAGCAGTTCGGAGGCCTGGAATCCTCTTTCTGCAAAACTCAGGATTGTGTCACCTCTAATGATGGGGAATGGAGATGAGCTGTAAGTAGACCAGACTTAGTCACATTTAAATACGTAAGACCAATCTGGTATGGCCCCCCTCTTCCTGGGTCTGACAAACCCTGCAGGACAGGTGACCTAGACCAGATAAGATTACTTTCACTGATCAGGGAAGACGGGACACATGATGGTCATCAGGCCTACACTGGAGTGGAATATACTACAGATATGAGGGGCATGCCCCATCCACCCTTGCAATTCAGCTTAAGATAGAGCTGATAAAACCAGCAATAATAGGCCCCGTTAAGGCACTGGACCCACCCACAAAGAAACCGCTGCCCCAACAACTGTCTGTAACCGTACTTTAACCTAAAACACCGGCCCCAGATGCTTTGGCTATTACCAAGACTTCGGCGCCAGAACATCATCCTCCTGGAGCTTCTGACTAAGACTTATTTGGTTCTAAACTCCTCACGGCCAACCCTAACCAACTCTTGTTGGCTCTGTTGTGATGCAGCTCCCCCTTATAATGAGGGAATAGCTGTCCAGAGCCTTATTGGAGAAGCGGTGAAGTCTGATAAATGTCACTGGTATTCACCACACTCTTTATCCCTGGAACAAGTAACAGGACAAGGGCTTTGCACAGGTAAAGTTCCCACTGCTGAGTTTCTTTGCAATTCAATTTATCCCTCACAAGCTCTGCAGAGCACCTAATCCCTAATTCCCACAAGGACACCTGGTGGACATGCTCCTCAGGGTTAACTCCTTGTGCACACACCGAAGTTCTAAAGGACTTCAACGGCTCCTTTATCATAACTACCAAGGTTTCCTAGATAGAATGGAAGAGGACGCTGGTCTAACTAGAGTAAAAAGGGAGCCCATAAGCACTCTTACACTCAGTATCCTCCTTGGGGCAAGCCTCGCAGGGTTGGGGACAGGAACTGCCTCTCTTCTGTCCCAAAGTGAACATTACTCTGCTTTGAGAGAAGCTATAGATGCTGACATAGACCACCTAGAGACCTCAGTCTCCCACTTGCAGGACTCCCTCTCCTCACCAATTGAAATAATTTTAAAAAACAGAAGGGGACTGGACCTAATCCTTTTACAACAGGGAGGATTGTGTTTCTATATAGACCATTTGGAACTTCTAAGGGATACCATGGCCAATGTGTGGGAGGGA
Source organism: Myodes glareolus (assembly GCF_982192425.1). Taxonomy (NCBI): domain Eukaryota; kingdom Metazoa; phylum Chordata; class Mammalia; order Rodentia; family Cricetidae; genus Myodes; species Myodes glareolus. Next base: position 24,147,001 of record NC_142040.1, on the reverse strand, counting down.
CTTAAAAAGAGAAAGAGAGAAAGGGAAGCCAACCGAGGATGGTTTAAACCCTGGTTAACTACTTTCATCTCCACTCTGACGGGACCCCTGGTAATCTTGCTCTTACTGCTGACTTTCAGACCATGTACACTCAATAGGTTAGTCCAATTTATCAAGGAAAGATTGGGGACCATACAACTTACGGTGCAGCGCTCTCAGAACTATAGACCCCTCAGGACAGAAGATACCTATGAGCTAACTATAAGAGACCCATGTTTGGGTCAATCTACAAGAAAGGGGGTCGGGGAAGAAGGAACAAAACCAACTCCATTTTGTGCTAGGCCCCAAGGTAGAAGTTCCCTAGACTGCAGCCCAGTTGCTGAAGGTTGATATCAACGGAGTGGAAAGCCCCCTAGACTGGAGTCAATCAGAGAGTCACCTGTACTCTTTATGCCCATAACAATAGATTTGTGGTTTTTTGCGTCTTTATAAACCCAGCCTAAGAATGGTGGGCCACTTCCTCTGGCCCCGGCTGTGTCGGTGTGCAAGACGAGGTGCCTTATCACAATTTGTAGTAGAGGATTAAACCTTGCTTTTGGCATTTTGGTGAGTCTGTGTCTCTGGTGATCTTCTTGGGGTCTCCGCGACTCGGGCACTACAGTAAGAGCTTTAAATGGACATGCATTATAAACACAGGATCTTAACCCACAACCTCAAGTCCTGAACTGGAATCTGTAGTTGGTTTTTCTTACTCTTTTCTCTTTGGCACTTTTGGGAACCTGCCGCCCAGCTCCCAAATAAATCACACTGAGGCTTTTTCTTTCTTAGAAATGCCGGGCCTTTGCTTGACTTATTTCTAGCCAACTTTTCTTAACTTAAATTGTCCTGTCTACCTTTTGCCTCTGGGCTTTTATCTTTATCCTAAATACCTTTCACTACTTCCTACTCAGGGGCTTGCTGTGTAGCTGGACCCCGGAGTTCTCCTCCTCCTCTCAAACCTAGATCTCTCTCCTTCCCAGATTTCTCCTAGCCTCTCTGCCTGCCAGCCTCGCCTATACTTTCTCCCGCTAGCTATTAGCCACTCAGCTCTTTATTAGACCAATCGGGTGTTTTAGACAGGCAAAGTAACACAGCTTCACAGAGTTAAACAAAAGCAACATAAAAGAAAGCAAAACTCCTTTTCTCATTAAACGAAAGTCCACAGCATAAACAAATATAACACATCTTAGTATTCTACAACAGGAATTTACAATTTAACTGGATCCAGGTGACCCAAAAGCACATGAAAATGTAAAGCCCTAGTCTAAAGCACGCAGGGGAAACAGAAATCTGATCAGGATACTCCTCCACTTAAAACTGTGAAAGCATCCTACCAAGGTCAGCCTAACCTGGATCCCCTTTTATCACTCCACGCCCTTTACACAATCTGAAAGATATAACTGCCTATATATTCCAAAATGCATAACTCGATGCTAAGTTCCACTTCTCTATACCTACATCCCTCGGCTTCCTTACTCTGGAGTACCTTTTCCTCACACGGCAAACTCCTATGTCACCTTCAAGCTTCTACTCAGAAGTCAACCGTAGTAAACTCTGATAAACAGCTACACTGCCCGAGGTAGGAGTTCCTCTGACCTGCTAAACCCACACACTTAGACTCCAGACATTATTATCAAGTTCTCTGTTCAAGTGGTTCGCCGGGCCTAGTTTTCTCAAAGGTAGCGGCCATATTTTTTTTCAACCTTTTTTTCCTGCACCTAACACTGAGGATATGTTCAAAAAAGGTTCTGATAAGCTGAAATACTTTTTTTATTCTTTTTAAAAAATATTATTTATATGTTGTATGTGTATTGGTGTTTTGCCTGCATGTGTGTCTCCAGAAGGGTGTCGGGTTCCCTGGAACTGGCGTTACAGACAGTCGTGAGCTGCTATGTGTGTGGGTGCTGGAAATTGAACCTGGGTCCTCTGGTAAAGCTCTTAACCACCCACTCACTCTCCAGCCACATACTTTCTTATTCTCATACACGTTTTCAGTTTGCTACAAACCTGTTTCCCCATTAGAGTTCTTAAAAGAAATTCTAAGAACCATCCCTTCGGCCAGGGATAAGTTTAGGTTAATGGGTCCTTGTCCAAAGTACTTATCCCCAGTGTAAGACAGTTTTGTTTTTTTTTTAATGCCATACAACCACCACCATCATTTTGTTTCCAGATATTTGTAAATTCTTAACACGGTTGTCCCCCCAAGGCGCTAATCTCACACACAAGTCCTGCTGGCGGCCATTTCCACTCAAACCTATATAAAGTCTAGCCCGACAGCGGTGCAAGGGTTCTAGCCCTAATGGCGGTTACCTTCTCCAGGGCAGCTCCTCATCTTCCAGTTCGTTCTCTGTCACCGAGCCCTCAATCACCGTTTCATCACTGTCACACTCTGAAGCCTGGGCACCTTTCTCCATCTTCGCCCCTCACTCGAGGGTTATATTAACCTCCTCCTCTAGTTCCCCCTTATCCGCAAGTCTTTTGCTTGCTTTTCGCGGTAGGGAGTTTAAAACAACAAAACTAGAGACATGAGGAAAAGCCTCTCCAGGCCGCTGATGCCCAGAGCCGCACGCGCGCAGCGTCGTCGTCGACGCACGGGCTAACCCGCGCTCGAGTCTGCGCGCGCCACCAGAGCGCAGCCGCGAGCCACACACAGCCGCGAGCCACGCCTCAGCGTGCAATCCCAGGGGCCCGCCCCGCCCCCGCCCGAGGCTCCGCCTCTGACGCCCAAGCCCCGCCCCTAACCCACAAAGCTCCTTCGCCGCCGTCAGTCCCCGCCCCTAGCTCCCGAGGCTCCTCCCCAACTCCCAGGGGGAATAAAGCCGCTCTTGAGTGAGAGCGATGGTCTGCCCTGAGTTTCTGGTCCACTACAGCCAGCCCCGAGCCTGGTTTGCTCAGTTTGCTAGCGATTCTGACTCAGTTCTCTACACTCCCTGCACGTCCCAGCGGCCACGGCTCCAGAACATTTTGAAGCCAGGATGTAATCTTAGACCCAGAAGACTTTGCAGTCCACCAAGTGGCTCCTGACTTCTTAATTCCCTTGATGCAGCCTCCCTTCGTGTTGCCCTAAATAGGTAAAAGAAATGTTTATCAAAAGTTTTCAGATCTGCTAATCCAATATAAACACATTTTGTATTTTTCTCACAAGTCTATAAATTACTCTGAAATATAGATTGTATAGGAAAAGAAGTATAAATGTTTTTCCCCTTTATCAAATGTTTGGATAGCAGTGCCTAGCAACACCTAGCAACCTCCCAAAATTATTATTTTACCAATGAACATCTTGGGGTTTTTAGTTCATATGCTGCTTTTAAAAATGTTTTACACACATTACCGTGTGTGTGTGTGTGTACACAAGCATATCACAGTGTGAGTGTGGCACTCATAGGACAACGACTTGCAGGAACTGGTTCTCCCTTCCACTGTGTGGGGCCCAGGACCGTCAAGTTCGGCAAGTGTTTTGTCACCGCACCTCCCACTCTGAGGTGTCTTCTCACGTTTCCTGTGATTCAAACTGCCTGAAAGCTCTTTGGGGTTCTGGAGTTTGAAGTTTGGGGTCTGGTGTACACTAGACAAGTGCTCTGTCTGCCCCGAGCGCCATCTCCAGCCTTCCTTTTACTTTTTCAATCAAGGTGTTTCAAAGTTCCCTGGCCTGACCTCCATGCACTCTGGAGGCCAGGCTGTCTTGGGGTTTGACATTGCAGCCTCGCCCTTCTGAGTGGTTGGGATTACAAGCTCGCACCACCAGGCCCAGCTTTATTTGAAGGTTTTAAACTCAAACAACAGTGACACAACAGATGAGGGCATTTCAGCCAATAAAGACTATGATTGCCTGGTCATGTCCAAAGTCTTCAGTTGTGTAAACACAGTCACTGATGTTAGCACAAAATAAAGTTCAGAGTCTCAGTGCAGGGCAGAGAAGAGTAAACCGGAGGGAGTCTGTGCAAGACACTGCTGCCTTGTCATTCTTCAAACAGCAAGCTGAGTCCGGGGACTGAACCCTCCAAGGAATCCCAAGTGTTTCGGAGATGACAGAAACCAGACATTCAGTGTCTGAGAAGAACTGGAACTCAGCTTTCATTTCAATTAGTTTGGCTTAAAATTATTCAATGCTATTGAACTACATCAAATATATAAAAGCTGGTATTCTCAATGATAATTTGCCACTCTTAGAAATTGCTGAAATCTGTTTATTATAAAATTAATAAAGAGAGAAATAAAGCATTTATCCTGCTTTTCCTATGAAATCTATATTTTAGGATAACCGTGGTTGGTGAAAGAAAAATATTCTAATTTATAGCAATATAATATGTATTATTTTCTTTTTTTTGAGAAAGGGTCTTAGATGAAAGAAATAAAGTCTGATGGTTTATTTTCAAAGGTGTCCTGAGCTAGTGTATGTCCAGCTACAGATGAACAGAAAACACTAGACTCTTGGAAATCTCGGCTTGTTTAGCTATCGTCCCCACAAAATAAATGAATAAATATACTAGAAGTTTGGAGTAAAAAAATTACTAACAGCTAAGCTTGCCTGCAAGGCCATATTCCTGATAAGCTTTAAAATAAACCAGATGTAAAATGTAGTGATGAAGCCACACATAATTTTTGTTGCATAAAGGACATATGTAATCCACAGAGGGATAAGTAAGACCTAGATGTGTCTAAAGTTATACCCTCCTGATTGCCCAGTTAATGAGGAAATGGAGGAAGGTCATGAATTCAGGGTTTCCAAACTCTTCTCTGTGCTCACCCACTGTGTCCACAACTCTGGGAGGATGTCTGACGTTGCAAAGTCGTAAGATAAACAGCCTTGCTTTTATACTCTGAATATCCAGGGTTCTCAGAATGAAGAGAGGGTCTTTGTTTCTCATACTAGCACACACACATAGCCATCCTGTGACATACGGGGCTTAGTGTTGGAGAGATGGATCAGTGGATAAAATGCTTCCTGTGCACAAACCTAAGGATCAAAATCCAGATCCCCAGCACCCACATAAAGCCTGGTGGAGTGGCAGCTTGCCTGCAATCCCAATGCTCAGGAGGCAGCACTAGAGGATTCTACTGGTCAGAGACCCTGCCTCAGTATATAAAAATTTCTGTTAATGAGGAGAATACCAGACATCAACTTTTGAATATGAACACATACAAGCACACCCAGACATCAACTTCTGACTTAACATGAACACATACAAGTACACACACACCAATACATGCACCATATATATGCTTACAGACATGCAAACACACATCCATATGCATTTGCATCACATATACACACGCACATACGCAAAACAAGCAAGAAATCCTGTCTCAAAAAGCACTACTAAAATAAATAAAAGTTACTTTTTTAAAGGCTGAAATTTAAAAGTAATAGAAGAGGCCATGACAAGCTGTCAAATAAATAAAGAATAAAATGCAACATTCTTATGAAGCTAATTTGAAAAGTTTGACAAATTCTCTTTGCTGGCCTGTCCAAGCAAGTAGCACTTACCGATGAGTTCAATGCAGAGAGGTTTGTATTTCTGTCTCTTCTCATCTTTTCTTTCCACATCATTTTCTCACTTTATAGTGATAACTGATCAAAATGTGTGTGTGTGTGTGTGTGTGTGTGTGTGTGTGTGTGTATTGAAGACACTAATGTAACTCAGGAAAGAAATGTTCATTAAAATAGCTAATGTGATGTTTATCAGCTGATTTATTTAATTTGTTTGCTTGGCGGGGGGACGGGAGGACAGACTAACTCTGTACAGAAGATAGCATGGGGAAATGAGAGTTCTCATGCTCTTGGGGAAAGAAGAGATAAGTTTGATAATTTTATGATAGAATATCTTAGCAATGAATCTTTCACTTGTTTACACCCTTGGCATAGTCTTTCCAGTCTCAGGAAATTATTTCTATATCACTATCACATTCGTGCTCACTTTAATTTTAAAAAGCTAGAAGTGTTCTTAATACCATGAATAAAGGATTGCTCAGTGGAGTGTCCTGCTGCCACGGAAGTGAATGGACCACGGCTATACACGTGAATGCCCGTCACTGTGCTGCTTTGTGAACTAACAACAGTGGCAGCTCTGGGACTTCAGGTCAGAAGGTACAAGTGAGCGTTCCTGAGAATGGTGACTATGCTTAGCTAATAAACACGAGTTTCAGCTTATGGATTACAAAACACATTCGTGGCTTGATTTGTGGGTTGTTTAGTAGGGTTAAGCGAATAATAGGGTATAATAAGACCCTGCACACATAATATTCTACATCCAATCTGCTATTGCAAAAAACTCATAGTCTTTTCCATGGCTTCTTATTTTAGAATAATTTATACATAAATGAATAAACAGACCTTTAGTGCTCAGCTCAATGTGTGTGTGAGTCATTATATATTTTTATATGTATTTCTTAGTACAACACAAATAATACTACAGGAGAAAATGGAAGTGTTAGGTGGGTAGAAAACAGTACGCAAGAGTTATTTTTAGCCTTAAAAATAAAATTAATCAAGCACAGAGCACACAGCCATAATCCCAGTACTCAAGAGGCAGAGGCAAGGCAGGGTGGTAGCACTGGAGAGATGACTCAGTTGTTAAAAGCATTTACTGCTCTCCCAGGAGACCCAAGTTCAGTTTTCAGCACCTTCATGACATGTAATTCTAGGTCCTGGAGGGTTTGATGCTGCTGGCTCCCTTGCACTCTACATTCACAGGCACATCACCACGTACACACACAAATGCAACACACACACACACAGAGTTAAAAAAGGTGGAGAAAGCAGATGAGAAATTCAAGGCCATTCCAGGATATATAGAAAGTTTCCAGCTGTGGATCACATGAGACTCGGTCTAAATAAAGAAGGAAGAAGAAAAGTAAAACTGATACAGACAAATAAATATATAATAAAACCAGACAGATGGTGATGGCGTACACCTTTAATCCCAGCACTCGGGAGGCAGAGGCAGGCGGATCTCTGTGATCGAGGACAGCCTGGTCTTCAGAGCAAGTTCCAGGATAGCTAGGGCTACACAGGGAAACCCTGTCTCCAAAAACCAATGAATGAATGAATGAATGAATGAATAAATAAATAAATAAAGTCCCCAAATTTAATAGTTTCTGGATTGATGAGATTGCCAAATAAATAATCTTCTGTGTATAACTAAAATAACCTTCTATGTGTATAGCGTAAATATATTTAAATTAATGTAACTTTGTGCCTGCTGATAAAGAAAAATAAGCAAAACCAACAAGAGCTTAATCATAGTTTTGATGCCAGACAACGCCATGCAATAACTTTTTTTTTACAGTACAGTCATGTGTCACCCACGGACAGACAGTACTGAGAAATGTACTGTTAGATGTGCTTCATCACTTTGCAAACATCATAGACTGTCCTTACACAATCCAAGATGGTACAGGTCAGTCCCTTCACATGGCCTCTTGACGCAATGAAGACTCAGCAATCAGGAGATGTCTGTGGTGACTGGCAGCTGGAGGTGCTGCCGTCAGTTCTTGGAACTCCTTTGCATGAAGGTGTACTGGCTTCTGCTTTCATAATACCATGTTCTTTCTGGACGGCATTGTCTCGTGTCTCTCTTCTAAGGTGACCAAATGTATTAGATTAGAGCCCATCCTACCTCCTTTAGGCTCATCTTGACTAGCTATAAACACAACAGCTATGTTTCCCCGAGAAATTACATCTGAGGTCTCAGGAAGAACACTATCCAAGCAGATTGCTTCTTCTTTTTAACTTGAGAGTGCTTTCTTCCCTCAAAAGTCATGAAGATGCTGGGTGTGGTAGATTACACTTGAATCCCAGCCCTGTGAAGGCAGAGGCTGGCAGATCTCCGTGAGGTTGAAGCCAGCCTGGTCTACATAGTGAAGCACTGTTAAAAAAAATAAAAAGTACAGTAACATATAATATCCTAGACTCGGACATTCACTTGTCTGACATCCACTGACTCCCACAGGGAAACTTCCAGACCTGGAGAGTCAGTAAATGGTGGATGGACTACATAGGTGTGTCATTGTGTGCCTTTATATTTTGTGTTTTCACTGCATTTTCCTATGTTTGGAAACACAAACACATTGCGTATAGTATTCAGTACAATCACTGACTATCCAGGTTTCAGGCCTTGACGTAGACTATAATATAAAATGTAGGCTGTCGTGCAGACACTCTGTGGTAGTTGTACAAGGATGAAGCCACCTGCGGGCACTTTCCTCAGACTGCGACTCCATTATTAAGTGTCCTACAGACCGACCCTTGAGGCACAGGCACTAAAAGTCACAAAACCAAAACTGGTTCTCTAACAAAGAGCAATATCATATGAGTTTTTTTTTTTAAATGGAAGGTCAGAGTTGAGACCTAGTTAATCAACTACAAGCTAGTTACACAAGTAAAGATCAAAAAGTCAATCAATGTTGGCAGGCCTTGGCTGGGACAGATAAAACACAAGCCATGCAATTAGGATGACTGTAAACCCAGCTATCACGGGCATCATGATCTGATTTGCCAGTCTCCCCCTCCAACACTCATTCCACCTTCTGATTTTACCTGCCCCACTCAAGCCTTTCGCCTGGTACACATTTTTCTCTAGTGTAACGCCAGGATTCTTAAGTGGCAGACTATCTTATTTGTCTCTTGAGAATTGAGACATCCAAAATGTATTGTACATATTTTGTTTTCTTATTTCCAGTTTCTCTTCGCACTCTAACTAAACACAGACTGTGACCCCCTCCAGCTGACTCAGTAAGTGGGGAAGGCACAGAGATGAAGGCAGGAAAGAACCAGTGCTAGATTTCATTGGTGTTTCAAATCAGTTGCTACATATAGTCCTTAAAGTATATATACTTATAATTAAGTAAATCATGTTAAAAATAATGTCGATATTTAAAAACCTCATGAGACACATTTACTACACATTTAGACACATTTTACTACAAAGTCAGTAGAAGAAAAACAGGAAACAAAAAATTCCAATATATAGAATACAACTGCTTTATAAATTATATATGACATAATATGGTACACTCTTCTAGTGCTGCAAACCCTAGCTTTCCCCCTAACAAAGACTCTGTCCTTGGCCAAATTTTAGCCAGGTTTCTCAATAGTTCTATAGCTGAGTTAGTACAGTTCCTTCAAATCTCTAGTTTTTCAAAGATCTCTGATAAACCTGCATAGCAAAACAGTCCGGACACCTGACCTCTCTCAACACCCAACCTAGCTCCTCTTCCTCCATCTCCCCACAGCTATGTGCTACCACACTGGCCTATATTCAGTAAGAATCCTATTGGGCCGATTGCGTCATACCCTCCTCTACTCTTGCTACTTTAGTAATATTCTACCCACTGGACCCTGCTATCGATTCCCACTGTCCACGCTACACACATACCTGAGCCCAACCCATGTCCTCCACTAACAGAACCTGTGGCAAAGAGTCCTGTGCCTATCAGAAAAAGAGAAAATCTACACAACATTGCTACACAATATTGTAGCAAGTGTGATCAATGATTTTTTTTTAACACAGTTCACCTCCACCTGGAGATGATTTGAAGTCAAATGTTACACATGAATTTCTGAGCACCTTTATCTTGAGGCATCTGTGTACGCCTGGGATCTGCCACCATTTTCATGGTGGTTCTCCGTTAAGTGGTCTTGTAAGGATTTTGGAGATGGACCTGACATACACCTCAGTTCACGTGATAGGATACATACATCAGAATGTATCCTATTCTGATGATTCTTTAATCTTTGGAACTCAGAGTGAGGACATCCACTTCCTTCTTCTCTGCTGAGGCCTGCTCACAGTTCACACTCTCTGCTCTGGATTTGCCAGGCCGCCTCCCTTTTGAACACAGCCTGTACCTAGGTCATGAGAAACATTTTTTTTTGTCTGAACAAATCTTAATAGTGCACACTGATCATTTCCTTTGCCCTATCATCAGAGACAATGGTTTTGCACCCATTCATTTTCCCAAGTGTGAATCAGACGTCAGTCTTCTGTGACCCTAAGTGCAAAGGGCACAAGGCACACCTCCAAGAAGTCCCTCTGAAGTCCTTCTGTCTAGACTTGGTTAGAGGACAGAAGCAAATCACAGTGGCTCTTTCAAAAGAAGGCATCACAGGATCCCCTGCACATCGTCCTTTTCTCTGGCATTTAGCATCCTAAGTGTGGATGAACTCTGCTGGTCAGCCTATTATAAAAATCTATGCGGTGGTTGACACACAATTGATTGTAGAACATCTTTAGCTATTCCTTCCCTCCTTATTAAAAAAACTATCAATTTAAGGTAAAAAGATACTTTTATAAATTCAGGATAATAAAATAATAAAATAATCCTTGGGGCCAGCAATTCAATTCAACAAGTAAGGGTACCTTCTGCTGACATCCGCAGGGTAGGGGGAGAGCCTCGAGTGCAGCACGCTGACCTCTGACCTGCACAAACATGTGATGGCTTATGCAAGACCCTCCCCACAAATAAAGTAACAAAATTAAACTTTACAGAAGATTTCTGGAGACATCAAATTACCACACAAAAAAAGATAGGAGTAAAATAACAAAATTAAGGACTTGCATTTATCCAAAGACACAATTCTCTTTTTCAATTAGAAGATACTTAAAACATGTATAACTAGGAAAATATTCATATCTAGGATATAAAGAATAGCTAAATATCAATAAGAAAACTATTAATGATTCAATTTAAAAGGGTTTACAGGGGCATTTTGAAGAAGAAAAAATAAGACTGGAATCATTTAAAAAGGAGTAGGGGCAGCTTACTGAAGAGATGGCTCAGGGGCTAAGAGTGCTGGCTGCTCTCCCAAAGGATCCAGGCTCAAGCTGCAGCACATATAGTGAGTGACAACCACTATAACTCTAGCTCCAGAGGGTCTGACACCTTTTTCTGGCCTCTTCCAGCACCAGGCATGCAAGTGGTACTCAGACATACATGCAGGCAAAATAACCACACATATCAAATTGATTATTTTAAAGGTTCAAAGATGTAATACAATTTAAATCCATAATAAAATGCAATTCCATACTCAGCAGATTTATAGCTAAGTAAAACTCAGGAACCAGGCCGCCAAGTTCTCAAGAAGAGAGTAGCAGGAACTGGCGCATGCCATTAGGGAGAATCTAAACTGATACCAAGCACTGTGAGAACACACTGGGAAGCAGTTCCTAAATACATCACACATGCTAAATTCCAGTAATCCCATTCCTAAAGAATTGCCTTCATATTAGCACCAGGACATAGGCAGAATGTTGCTCATAATTGCCCTGAAACACAAATAATCCAGTTGTCTTGCTATGAGAAAATAAACCTAACTGCTCATCAAAATAATTCATATCACTGAGGTACTTCATGTGTAGTCTGTCTCATAACTAAGAAAAAAAAGAATGCAGACATCAACACCAGTGAATTTTAGAAAGCATCTTAACAAAATCTCAAAACCTCAAAACTCTGAACAATATATTATCTAAAATTTATTTGTATACGGCAAAACTCAAAACAAAATAAATTAAAAACCTGACTTTGTGCCTGGCGGTGGTGGCACACGCCTTTAATCCCAGTACTCGAGAGGCAGAGCCAGGTGGATCTCTGTGAGTTCGAGGCCAGTCTGGTCTACAAGAGCTAGTTCCAGGACAGGCTCCAAAGCTACACAGAAACACTGTCTCCAAAAAAAAAGAAAGATAGAAGGAAAGAAAGAAAGAAAGAAAGAAAGAAAGAAAGAAAGAAAGAAAGAAAGAAAGAGAAAGGAAAGGAAAGGAAAGGAAAAGGAAAAGGAAAGGAAAGGAAAGGAAAGGAAAGGAAAAGAAAAGAAAAGAAAAGAAAAGAAAAGAAAAGAAAAGAAAAGAAAAGACTCTGTAGTAGTAATGATCTCTGTGAGAAATGCAGAAAAACAGGATGGGGAAAACTTCTTAAGGACCCAAAAGCATTGGTATGCCCCGTGTCTTGAGCTGTGTTTATTTTGATACTATCTTCCTAGCTTACATAGGGTGAAGCTACATACATATAATAAATAATTTATGTCCTTGTGCTACACATGTTACTCATGCATTATATAATTATAATCAGTACTATATAATTATAATCAATATGGAACATATTAACTACTACTGCATATTCATAAATTGTACATAGCATATATTACATGCTATATACTATAGCATATTCCATCACACTATTTATAAAATACATGGCATATATTATATAATTGGTAATAATATATGTAATATATTATACTTAGAGTCCCCTAAGTAATAGTGCTGTGGATACTTTCTTCTGTTGTAATTTTCTTCGTTTTCCTAATTATCTAATGGTAATATAAAACAACTGAACCTTGGTATCAAGTCCCTTAGGTAAAATGGCATTCGCTGTATTGCATATATTTCTTCTGAAAACTATTTTATTGAGCTTATTATTATTTTATTTAGCTGGCCTGGCGTTCACTATGTAGACCAGGCTGGCCTTTCCGTCCTAGAGATTTACCGCCTCTGCCTCTCAAGTGCTAGTATTCAACCATGCACCACCACACCTGGTTCTTCCATCTGTTTTTAAATCAAGATTGGTCACATTCATGGAAACAGAACTCACAGGCAAAGAGGGTCAACTGTACTTGCTTAATCAGAAAACAGTGATTTTCAAATAAGCAAAATTTAAATATTAGTTAAATATTAGAATACCTAGAATAGATGTATTGTTTTTTTTTTGTTTAAGTTTTTAATTAGCATTGGCATACAAAACAAGGATTTTGTTATGACATTCTCATACATATGTCATTGTACCTTGCTCCTGTCCTATGCTCAATACTACCTTTCTGCAACTCTGTTCGCATTCCTGCTAGTACCTTTCCTCCCTCAAATAATTATCCCTCTTTGATTTCATGGTGTGTGTGTGTGTGTGTGTGTGTGTGTGCGCACGCGCGCACAAACCCAGATTCTACATATAATAGAAAACAGACGTTTTGGCTTTTCTCCCCTCCCATTACCCTCTCTTTGTGCTCTCCTTCCTTGTCATTCAGACCTCTCCCCTGTTGTAGAATACTATTTTAAGGCGTTACTTTTGTTTATGTCGCATTTGTTAGCTTGTGAAGCTGTGTTACTTTGCCTGTCTAAAACACCTGATGGTCTAATAGAGGAGACCTGCCAATAGTGAGGCAGGAGGAAGGGTAGGCAGGGCTGGCAGGTAGAGAGAATAAATGGAAGGAGAAATTTGGGAGGAGAAGAAGAACGAATGAGAGAGAAGGTGTTGTTTCTGGGGCCAGCCACCCAGCTACATAGCAAGCCACAAAGTAAGAAACAAAGAAATGTATACAAGAATAGAAATAGATAAAAGCCCAGAGGCAAAAAGTAGATGGGATAATTAAAAGTTAGGAAAAACTGTCAAGAAATAAGCCAAGCTAAGACCAGGCATTCATAAGTAATAATAAGCCTCCATATGCGGTTTATTTGGGAGCTGGATAGCAGACTCCCCACAAAGAGTAAAAAAGTAAAACACAAACAACAACACTTCCACTTCTCTAAGAGTCCTTCTTTTTCTTTGGAGTTGTGCCTGGCTTGTTTCAAATTAACATGATGATCTCAGATTCCATCCATTTTTCTGCAAATCATGTATTCTCATTCTTTATGACTTAATAAAACTTCATTGTGTATATGCACCATATTTTCTCGATTCATGTGATGATGGGCACCTAGTCTGGTTCCATGTTTTTGTTATTGTGAATGATTCATTGGTTTTCATGTTCACTTTCAGTGTAGTCTCTAATGATGTGGGAAAAGTAAACTCCAAAGACTTAACATTGTTATTTAACTGACAAATAGCTGTCAAAACCCTTATATGACCTTCAATGTGCCAACATCTCCTCTAAATATTCAGTTATCTTTAGTACTAATCCCTTGCTGATTTTGTAGGATTTTTTTCTGGTATGTTTAGGTTGTACTGTTTGTAATTCCTTTGGAGTTCCCTTAAATTCTAATTCATCGGCGTACAATGAAACCAGAAACAAAACAAAACAAGAACTCCACAGCCTGTTAGCAGCATCTAGTGGGTAGGGTATTTAGAGACAAGACATTTTCCTATGTGAAGCAACACTTTGAATGGCAAATCTGATTTATGGGGAGAAAGATTTCCTTAAATCTTCAATCAAATGTCACCTGTGAGTGATTTTACACCCAGAGGAGCGTGTGTTAGCACCTAAGCGTTGAGGAGTCGTTCCTAACATAGTTCACCGTGAAGTGCCCGCCAAGAATCTTCTCCTTAAGCCTGTTTGGGGTACCTGCTTCCTAAAGACCTTCCTGGTCCCCCTTAGCTCACCCTTTTACCATATTTTTACTGCATCTTCTGGTTCTACTGGAGGTGATGGTAACTAATTAGGGAAAGAAACGACACTCCCAATGTCTGCTTTACTTAGTTGAAGAACCCTGGCTAAAGCCTCTTTGATCTCTCCTGAGCTTGAGCCCCGCTGACAGCAAAGCTCTCCTTTAAAAGCCTAGAGTTCGGTTCTAAAAAGGAATTTGCATTCTGATCTGTAAGATACAAGAGAAAAGGCTCTCATCAGTGTTCCAGAATGAGTGGGGGAGAGCCTGAAAATCCCGCACTGAAGCCTCATTTCTTCTTGATCAGCTTAGAGGCCATTTCTAACTTGTCTGTGCCTTAACTTCTCCATCTGCAGTTAGATATGATTACTCTTGTCCCTGCACTCTTCATAGACAGTTCTCCATATCAGTTATTTATAAAAATGTTTTTACTCACAGAAAGATCCAAAAATTATTATTGTTGTTGTTATTATTATTATTATTAATGCGATAGGGCTCACAGTTCTGCCAGCAGTGAAAATTCGAAGCTAGGCTGCACCATACCATGAAGATGACACCTATATTAGCCAAGGTTTTCATATCACACAATGTGCATGTGAGATTGACAAGCCGGTGTGTACAAAAGAGATCCAGGCAAAAGCGAGGTGAGATACTTCATTATCAATCCACCTTGAAAGTAATAAATTCATCCTCGAACACCCCAAACTTCTCCTGAGAGATGGATATTAGTCCTCACCAAAAGTGGCTCCCCATGACTTAGTCACAGCCGTCCAGGCCTCACCTGATAGCCCTGCCACTTGGAGAAATTCAGCTTAAATACGCATCAGTAGGGGATAAACTGTTACCAGCCATAACATGGCATCCTTTTGCTCTACCCAGGCAGAAATCAGGAGCTGGCAGAGAGTTCTTCTATGTTGGCAGTCCCAGGCCTTTCAGTGCCCAAGGCCTTGGGGCTGGACTGGCAAACCCAGAGGTTTACAATGTCAAGCCACGAGAACTAACAGCCTATTGCTCCAGCCTTTAGCAGTCAGACTTACAACTTTAGACATTCAGGCTGGAGGCATGTCATGTTGGACTTTAACCACTAGCAAGCTGTTGCAGCAGCAGCTGGCTCTTCCAATCCCTGGTTTCCAGCTGTGGCGATTGGGGCCCGCAGGTAAAATCATACAGGGCTTCCTGAAGTAATAGCTTCTGAGCAGGTCTCAAGTGTTTGGAACCCCTGTTCTTAGACGCTAGTGCTGTAGCTCTTATACCTGGGGCGTTGGGCCCTTTGCCTTCAACGGCAACCATCGTTGTGTCTTCCAGGGTCAGGATGTAGGGCACTTGCACCTTAAGGCATGGCAGCTCCCAGAAGCTTTTCTAGTGACCAGGGCCTGCAGTGTCTTGTCTTCAACTTTTCGTCGCCTTCTCTGTCTCTGCTGACTGAGCTCCCTGCCCTGGCTGCTCCCTGCTGCTCTTCAGCAGTTTGCCTGCCACCACCATCACGGCCTCTGTTATCCCCTCCATTGGTGTTTCTGCCATCTTCTCTTTTCTTTAACAAGTCAGCCCATCTTCATGACCTCTACTAATGATAAAGATCAAAAGCAGGCAAGAAAATCTCACCCGAGAGAAGAGTTTTAATGGGCCTAATGCTGAGCCAGGCATGGGGCTGCACACTTGTATTTCAAGCACTTGGGGACAGTGGAAGGTGGAGAGAAGAGGATCGGGAGTTCGAAGCCCATCTTGGAAACATCAAGGAGTTTGAGATTAGCCTTGAATAAGATCCTGTCTCAACCATATCCCTTCCTACAACCAAATAATAATATAATAATGGGCCTAGTGTTGCCACACCAGGAATGGCATGGAGGGGTGTCTCCCAGCTAACTGGAAAAGTGAGCTGAACAGTCTAATTACATAGCCAGGAGGAGCTGTGGTAATTACGATACTGTCATTCGCACAAATGAAAGATTGTGTTTGAACTAATTATGGGCATTCTTTTGGAAGTGCTACCCTCTGACCTGACAGAATGGGTGATCAGGTTCATCTAACATTCCCCACAAGTCGTTTTGTTTAGTCTGCTGCTTCCCAGGATTGTTACAGGCTGTCTGTAATGGTCATAACAGGAGCACACATGTCTTCATCCATGTCGTGATGGTCCTCTTCAGCTGCTAAGGTGTCCTCTGAGAGGAAGGGCCTGTCAAAAGGCTCACCCTTAACACTTTTGCTAACCCACAGAAAGCATTAAAAGGGCCTTTTTTTATAGTAAGGACTTGTTGACAACTAAGAATTATGTTCCTAGAGAGTTCATCTAGTGTTTTCACTTATCTGCCAGTGGACATTTAGGTCGTTATTTTCCTGAGTGAGATACACCGATCTTGTGTGCCAAAATCACTGGGTATTTTGTTTAAAGATGAAAATTACGCAAGCCTCTTTTTAGATCTGTTCAGTTGACCTCTGGGAAGAGGACAGAGGACTCCGTATTAAACAGCATCTCCCCCAGTGTATCTTTGGGTACACTGAGCCCTGCTCTCTCTTCTTTTCATTCTCTTAGCCATCGGGATCAGATACTGGCTAAGTGCATACTAGCTAAGTGCATACTGGCTAAGTACTCTGTTAGTGAGCAATCCCCAAACCAAGCCCTGCTAATTTCAGCATGACCCACATAGTACCTACCTCCAGCTCACCACGGGTGTAGGCATTGTATTCATTAGATATGAAACAAAAATGTAACTGCAAGAAATAAAAGATAGGAAAATTAATAAGGCGGTCTATATGATGGTCTTCTGATTCAAGTTTTGGCTATCACAGTTTTATGCTGAATCCTGGTCACGCCTGACCAAAAAGGTCAGGGAATTTTGTTTTGTTATGTTTTCTTAAGCAATAGCTCTAAATAATAATTAAGGCTAACTTTTTAATTTGTTCTGAAATACATCTGCTTATATGTACCATAACATATATCCTTACTTTTGAACTTTTCAAAGAAGGAGTCTTATGTCTGGGCAGATTTCATGCCCTGACTCTGAAATAAACAGAGGGTCAAGTGAACAGTTCGTAAACATCAACTAGATTTTTCATTCATTTTTCAAGTAAAGATGTAAGAAATAAGGGTCATCCCACACTGAGACAAAAGTACAAGAGAGGCAGTCTCTCTCCCTCTCTTTCTGTATTAAGACCTGGCCTGACTGAACGTAAGTTTGAGTCTTTGAGAGAAGGTGAAGGTAGGAGAGGTGGGACTTTTCTAGCGTGCCTTCATTGACTTTCTGGTGGCCTTGTATCACTGTATTTCAAATAACCCCCTCAGTCACGTTACAAAACTTGGATCTGAGAAAAGCACCTAAAAATGTAGAATTAGCTTTCCTACTTCAATGACTCCTAATTCAGCACAGGTGGGAGGGCAGGGGGACTCAACCCTTGCGATTTTAGCAAGCATTCCATGTGATTTTTTTTTAAACATCAAACACTTTAAGAAACACTGACTTAAATGTGGAAAAATTGATGAAGAAAATAACAATTTAAATAACTTTAAATAATAATTTCATGCTGGGTGTGGTGACACACGCCTTTAATCCCAGTACTGGGAGGCAGAGGCAGGCGAATCTCTGTAAGTTCGAGGCCAGCCTGATCTATAACTTGAGTTCCAGGACAGCCAAAGCTGTTACACAGAGAAATTCTGTCTGGGGGGAAAAATTCGCATCTACGTGTATTCAGGTAAGAGTGGAGGCAAGAGTCCAAGTTTCCATTTCAACACAGATTTGCACATCTGCAAGATGCCTTCAAGTCAGATTTGAGCGTGATAAAAGAAATAACAGTGATGAGGTTGTTTGCGCTTGTGTTTTCATCTTCTGGCGGCTGATGGTGAAACCCACCTTTCCCCAAGTCACACCAGGTAGGAGCACGGCTCATTGGCTGTAGCTAGGATTACTTCACTTAACTTCCTCAGTAAATTGTATCCTCCATCCCTTTCAAATGATACATAAAATCATCTGAGATAGCTTTATCTACCTTTGATGTGGGCTGAAGGGTCCTGGGCCGATTTTGACATTGTCTGCTACAATGCGGCTACACTCCCGATTTCTGAAGCCATCTCAGGTTTTGGCTGACAGCTGTACATCTGTGACAACCACAGCTGGCACGTCCTTGACACATTCTGAACTCTCCTTTCACCTTACTTGTGTTTAGGGGGTGGAGATGAAGTCAGCCAGAACTCCGTTTCTTCACCCTTCTCCCACAATTCCTCTGGCACAATCAGGTCAACACATTTGTTGACTTTAGAACAATGCCTTCCCAAGAGGCCAGATTCCTTCAGACCAAGTTCTAAAGCCCTAATTCCTTTAGTGAGCTTTAAAAAAAAAATCAAAACTTCTTTAGTCCCTCAAGGCTCCCTGCTCTATCACACAGGGTCATGCTTGAACCTGCAAATCAATCAGCTTAACCCTCCCACTCCGACTCTGGCTGTGCATGGACTAGTTTGAGATAAAGTGTGGAAACATCGCTTGACTGAAAGATGTTAAATGTCTAGACTGTAGAAGTTCTAAGACACAATCACAGATGGCACCGATGGATGTGTCAACTACTTTACATGTATCTTGCAACACCTTTGTGAGGTACACCATAAGGTGTATCATGTGACTTTGCAGATGAGGAAAGGGGCTCAGACAAGTTAAGCAACTTGCCCCAAATGAGAAGGAGTAAGGGAGAGGGGACTAGGTTTCTCTCGGGGTGACTAAATCCTACTTTGAAGCTTGTGTCTTTAGAGCTCAGTACTGCCAGATCAAGGCCGTCTGAAGTGAAAGGGTTCTGACAGATCAAAGCAGGTGAGACGCCAGTGAATTAAGGCTGTGCTTCAGTGTCCTTCTGGGGGAGTAAGCAGGGAAAAGACTAGACAGCAAGAAAGGGCCCCAGAGACACATGGAAAGTTGTTTTCTGACCCGCAACACTATATACTGTTTGAAATCCTTTCCTGGCCTATTGTTTTAAAAATTAGTAAATGGGGTTGTCAAGACCAGTCAGTGATTAAGAGTACTTACGGCTCTTGCAGAAGGCTGGGGCTCCGTTTGCCACACACACACGATAGTTCAAAACCTCGATAACTGCAGTTTCAGGAAAACCATGCCCTCTTCTGACCTCCTCGGGCATGAGGCATGCATGCGACACACTTACATACGTGCAGGAAAACATTCATGCACGTAAGACAAATAAATCTAAAACCAAAAAAAAAAAAACAAAGTTCTGATATTACCCAAGCATCTTCTGAATTGTCTCTAGAAATTACCTTATTTGAGGGCTAAAGAGTGTTTGGTAGACTGTGTGACGTCTCAAAACCCGCAGTGTGGGAAGACATCTATTCAGAAATCCATCCAACCCCAGGGCTTTTCTACTGCTTGATTTCAAGGGTGTTATTCAATGTTACAGGTTATAACACATGATGGTTAGAGAGGAGACTGACATATCTCCGGAACTGTGTGCTTCCAGTTCTTGCTCTCGCCAGCAGGGCTCTCCCATGGTTATTTGGACATCCACCCTCAAACTATCTAAGGCCTCTCTGATTCTATGGAGAAAAGTCATTCTATTAGATCATGAACTTTACCCTTTGAATTGGCATTTCATCCTCTGAGTTGAATATGCCCCCAAGATGATTATGAGACCTAACGAAACAAACAAACAAACAAAACCACAAACCTTTGCATTGGTGTTTCATGAAGCCCAACAAAAGACATTGTTTCCTTTAGTCATGTTATGAATATTTGAAGGATAAGAGAGTTATGTTAGAAAACTTTAGTTACCACACATCACCCCCCCTGTTTTGTGGTGCTGGGGATCAAACACAGGGTCTTATGCAAGCAGGTACTTAAGCACTGAGCTATAACCCTAACTCAATGCCAGTTATTCTAGAAAAATAGTTTATATTAAAGAAACCATTATTTATGCTTCTGATGAGCAGGCTTCCTACATAAAGAAAATAGTATTGACCATGGCCAGTTTAGGCTTCTTCATCCTAAGTTACTGGGTCATTCCGGCCCAAGACATGGGTTGAAAGAATCGAATGTGTCATACTGATAAAACTGTCTCTACAAGAAAATTTTAGAAATGAGAAAAAGATGGTCTCTCCCCGCTCAACCACCTACCTCAACACAAACACATGTGCACACATTCCACACACAAAGGCTACATGTTTAATATAAGACAGTAAATATATTAGAAAATGTGAGAATCATTCTCATCCGTTAAATACAGGAAAGGTTTTTCTGGATGATGAAGATAAAGAAAAGAATAAAAATTTCTGAGTTTTTTCCTCGTAAGAGAATGGAGATAAGAATTATTCTCCCTTATAGAAACTCACTGATAGATTTCCACAATCTACTTCTATAATCTAGTTCATGTATTATTTAGATAGATCATTGTTAACTATGTGGAGCTTCACAGATTTTGAATATCAAGAGATAAAAGCTTCACTCTGTACATCAAATTAGTGAAGTGGACCCTGCCATAGAAGAAATAGTCAACGTTGACTTCTAAGTCATGAAGCATATAGCTGCAACAAAATAATACTTGTACTAAAAATACTGAAAGTATTGGCCATATCTGAACAATAATCACTCATTAGATTTTATCATAAGGAGGCATAGCTAAGAGCAATTGACTCAAAACCTGTTAACTAGTGTTGTTTTTATGAAATCATAACATGATATTCTGATTATTCTTCTGTCAGTTCCTTATCATCAACTATTGATAATAGTTATCCATCACTACTAATTGTTGTGGGACAATGTTCTGTACCCTGTCACTTGTATTTTAAATAAACGCTGATTGGCCAGTAACCAGGCAGGAAGAATAGGTGGGGAAACCAGGCAGGAAGAATAGGTGGGGAAACCAGGCAGGAAGTAGAGGCAGGGCAACAAGAATTCTGGGAAGAGCGAAGTTTCAGTCTGCAGTCATCAGCCAGACACGGAGCAATCAAGATGTGACTGCCTCGACACGTGGCTAGCTCAGACAAGAATTATGGGCTAATATAAGTTATAAGAGTTAATAGGAAGCCTGAGCTAATAGGCCAATCAGTTCATAATTAATGTAGACCTCTGTGTGATTCTTTGGGACTTAACGGCTGTGGGAACAGGTCAGGACAGAAACTTCAGTCAACAGCTGTAATCAGAATCTTCAAGCCAGACTGATAGATTCTTTGTTTATTTATGTTGTTGTGATTGTAATTGTTTTGGTTTGCTTTTTGACATGGGGGTCTCCCTATGTAGCTGAAGACTGAAGCTAAAGACACTCTCTATGTAGCCCAGAATGGCCTCAAACTCATGGTCTTTCTTCCTCAACCTCCTGAGTCCTAAAATTACCTTCATTGTGCCAGAACATGCAGCTAGGCAAACTGTTCCAAATGTCGCAGCAATCCTGGTGTTCCTATCCTTGTAAGTGCCCACCCGGCAATGTGAGTTGAACCTACTAGGATGGGACTGTGTCTAGTAGGTGAATTATTGCAGAAATAGAAGCAGTCCACTTTTGCAAACCAACTTTTTCCTTGCCCAGCTGCTTGCTCACTCTGATGGCTCCCATACTGTATTATGAAATGCACTATGAAAGACTCACACGGAAATAAATCAGAGAAAGCCTTCTTCAGGCAGCTGAAGAGAAACAAGCCTCAGACAATTATCAGAGAGCCACCCAACCCTGCCAGCAAGAGGAACTTAGAAGTGTCTCCTTCCTTCCAAGCCTTGGAAGGACTGTATGCTGCTGATTCTTGAGTTGAGGCATTGTGAAAGAACCTAAGGTAAAAGTCACTACAATATAATTGCAGTGGCTTTGTCAGCGGTGCTGGTGGCTCCTCATCTAAGATGCCTTTTCCAAAGCTCTTCGCTCTTTCCCTACACTGTCTATCTTGAGATAAGGGACAGCTTAGCTGTGACAGTTGCATGTGAAATAACTTGGAGAACTGAAAACTGGGACATAAAGAGCTTAAGTCAGAGCCCAGCTTAGGGTAGACATCTGTGAACAAATCCAAGTTGGGCAGCTGCAAAATATCCAGGGAGTCATATCAATCAGTATTATGCAGACTCACATTTAAAGAGGGGCTCTACAGTAATCAAACACAGTGAATTCCACTATTTACTTTAGGTAGCTAAAGAATATTGATAGGACTCAACTCAAACCATAAGACTCTATCTACTCTGCAATTTCTTACATCTTGGAAAAGTTCCAGAGGTTCTCATACACTTAATTCTTAAATACTTTTCTCAAGCCTGACCCTGAATAGTTTCATTTTTCCTTACCATTTTTTCCTTTCTTTTTTCTTTTGTGATAACCTTAGTCTCCTTACCAACCAAGAAACTCAAATGATATAAGTGTAGCAATATTCTTCCCATTTTATATGCAGCTTACATACCTAGCCTGTGGGTGGTGTTATATAATTTGTTAGCCTGCCTTTGATCTATGGCCTGTTATATAAGGTTGGGTGTGAACTGTTTAATTTTGGAACACTTCACATTCCAGACTTTGATATTAAAGGTTCTCAACTTGTATGCAGGAATGAAATATACAGATGACTGCTAGGTGGTTGTGGTGCATGCCTTTAATCCCAGCACTCAGGAAGCAGAGGCAGGCGGGTCTCTGTGAGTTCAAGGCCAGCCTGATCTATGGAGTGAGTTCCAAGAAAGCCATGACTACAAAGAAAAACTCTGACTCAAACAATAACAACAGTAAAGAATTATACAGATAGCCTAATGACATATTACTTCACAAAAAGCTCCAGGTCTGGTGACCAACAACCCAATTTGGATCACTGTAATGGGACAACATCACCTCTCATCTACTTTGCAGACCAAATCTAGTTCTTAGCTCAGAACCCTTGGATAGAAGTGTGGGTTGGCTTCCTATGAGGAAAAAAACTGGAACACAACCATGGACACATGTTCTAAACCTTCCACTAAGCCTTTCCCAAGAGGAACTGTATTCTAAGTGACTGCACACAATATCTCCACCTAGATTAATCTACATTCTCCTCTTAAGGTCTAGCACAGTGAATGTCCCTTCCCCAAACCATACATGCATCCTCCCAGCTCTCCAGATCTAGCTTGTATCCTACATCTAAGGATATAAGATGTAGGATCCTACATACCAACCTAGTATGGCCTCTGCTGATCTATATGCTTTTTGTAGGAACCTGCCTACCTATTCTGTAATCCACAGTGCCCCTTCCTACCTATCCGGAGACCCAAAGACCCCTACCACACCACATCTAATTTTTGTATCTATTAGACCTAATCCTATGCTCAAGGCTTGAACCTGGAGGCACATCTGGTAACATCAGTCAAGTCCCCTCTGTATACCTGACTTTACTCCACTCAAGCCATTTCCAGCATCTAGGTTCAACCAACCCATAATCATCTCTTCTGCTACAAACTGCTCTATCCATATCAGACTTACAACTAACAAAAAGGTCCACATGCCCAGATCTTATTGCAAAAATACTAACAACGTAAAAGATGAGGCTGTCATTACTTTCCAAAACCTACCAGTTCTGTGGAAATGTTTAGCAGTGAGAATAACCAAAATGAATTCGCAGACACAGAATTTAAAAGAACTATCATAAACCTCACCAAAGAATTTAAGGATATTAAAGAAGACAAAGAAATGGCTCAATAAAATTAAGGAGAAAGAACTTAAAGAGAATAAACATCTGAATAAACACCCAAGAAAATACTAACTTACAGCTGATGGAAATGATTAAAGCTGATGGAAATGATAAGAATAACCCAAGACCTGAGAATAGAATTCAATAAGGAAATAGAAACATTGAAGAAGACTCATGCTGAAATGAAGAACAAATTGAAAAACCCAATAACCCAACCAGAAAACTCAAAGGAAAGCCTTAAAGTAGAAAGAATCAAGCAGGAAATAGAATGTTAGGATTCAAAGATAAAGTAGAGGCTCTAAAACAAATAATCAAGGAATAAGAAAATTTTAAATAGCACAGGAAAGGAACACACATGAAATGTAGGCCACGAAGAAAAAAAACTTCAAATTATAGATGAACATAGATGAGGGAGAAGAATCCAAAGTCAATGGCATAGACCAGATCTTCAACACGATCATAGAAGAAAACTTTCCCAAAGTAAGGAAAGACACACCAATGCAGATACAAAAAGCACACAGAACACAAAATATACAAGATCAGAAAAGAAAATCTCCACAGTATATTAGAGATAAAACACTAAGTGTACACAACCAAGAAAGTATACTGAAATGGCCCAGATCACATATAAAGGAAAATCTGACAGAATAAGATCTGGCTTCTCAATGGGAATTTTGAAAGACAGAAGAGCCTGGAGCAATGCATTTCAAGTCCTAAAAGACTATGATGGTCAGGCTAGATTAATATACCCAGAAAAACTATCTGCCATAATTAAAAGAGAAAGAAAAATTTCCACGATGTAAACAGCCTAAAAATTTTGTATACAACAAACCAAACCTAAAAAAATTACAGGAGTGTTATGTTGGCCTGAAGGGAAGAATGAGCACAGCAGAGACTGAAAAAAGAAATAAAAATTCATAATTATTAAAATGCAAAGTACCAATGAAAAAACAAGCAACAATACCAAAAGTCGACAACAACACAATGGCCACAATTAACATATACATTTCAGTAATAACTTTAAATATCTGTGGCCTCAACCTAGGCCAGAGTAGGCCTGAGGCAGCAAATTCCAGAGAAGCAGGACTGAGCCAGTGACCTGGGCCAAGCAGGCCTGAGGCAGTGAACTCCATGGGAGCAGGAGCAGATTCAAACCAGGGACATTTGTGGAAGCAGAACTGGGCCAGCAACCCGGGGTGGAGCAGGCCTGAGGCAGCAAGCTCCACAGGAGCAGGACTGAGCCTGTGACCTAGGTCAGAGTGGGTCTGAGACAGTTATACAGAAGCGGGAGTGGATTCAGACCAGGGACATTTGCAGAGGCAGGATGCAACCAGCGACCTAGGTGTTAGTAGTGCATGACCTTTAACCCCAGCACTTAAGAGGCAGAATCAGGTGGATCTCTGAGTTCTAGAGAATAAACATCTGAATAAACACTCTGGTCTACAGAATGAGTTCTGGGAAAGCCAGGACTGTTACATTAAAAAAAACCCTGTCTCAAAAATATTCTCCAGAACTAAATGAAAATGAAAACACAACACAAGAAATACCCCTATGATGCACTGAAAGCAATCCTATGAGGAAAATTTATACCTATAAGTACCTGGCATTAAAAAGTTAGAAGATAAATGATGATGATAGAAAGACAAGAACAAATCAAATCCAAACCCAATTAATGGAAAGAAATAATTTAAAAAAATCAGAGCTTGATTCAATTAAATGAAAACCAAAAAAGCAATATAAAAAAATCAATGAATATTACAGCTGGTTCTTTGGGAAGATAAACAAGATTGGCAGAAATTTAGCCCAATTTACCAAATGAAGACAAAGAGGACTCAAAATAACATAATCAGAAATGAGCAAAAAAAGATTACAACAGATTAATAATGATAATAATAATAATAATAATAATAAGAAGAAGAAGAAGAAGAAGAAGAAGAAGGATATTATAAAGGGATTATTTAAAAATCTGCACTCCATTAAACCAAAAACCTAAAAGAAATAATTTTCAAATTCAGTCAAACCATCAAAACTTGAAGTAGTACCAAATACCAGAATAACCCAAAATGGAATATAACAAAGGTTTATTTGTTTGGGGATAAACTCACAGTAAGGGTAGTGATCCACAGTCCTCTGTGTGCGCTGGGAACTGGAACTGAATCTAGCAGAAAAAAGGGGCCACACACACTTTTTGTCTGCACTTAAAGTACATGAGACCACGCCCAAAGTGGGACAGTATCTTAAAGATTATTGGCTGAAGTAGTTCCCACAACATAAACTAAAGCAAGAAGAAGCCGGCAACCTAAACAAGCCAATAACAGATGGGGAGACTATAATAATAATAAAAAGCCTTCCAGCTTAAACAAAAAAACACGAGAACATAGTTTAAATATTCATATTCTACTAAATTGGTGTATCTAAAAGAGAAACAAATTTCTAGATACAAATGACCTACCAGGGTTAAGCCAAGATGAAGTAAATAATTTAAATGAATCTATATCAACCAATAGAAGCTGCAATTTAGAATATCCTTGTGGATTTAGTAGAGAATTCAACTAGACCTTCAAAGAAGAATTAACACAAATACTACTTAAGTTATTTTTATAAAAATAAAAAGGAACACTTCTGAAGCATTTATTTATTTATTTGTTGTATGTTTGTTTGTTTAGACAAGGTCTCTATGTAGCTTTGGCTGGCCTAGAACTCACTGTGTATATTAGACTGGCCTAGAACTCATAATGTAGGCTAGACTAGCCTAGAACCCACAGATATCTGCTTCTCTCTGCCTCCTAAGTGCTTAGGTTAAAGGCCCAGCTCAAACGTTCTAAATGAAACCAGTATTACCCTATTACCAAAATCAGGTAAAGGCCTAACAAAAAACAAAAACAGAGGCCAGTCTCCCTCATGACCAAAAATGTCAACATTCTCAGTAAAAAAAAAAAAAAACTTGTGAATCATAGTCAGGAACACCTGCAAAAGGTCATGATCAAGTTGGCTTCATTCCAGGGATGTAAGAATTGTTCAACATACATGAATAATAAACATAATTTGTCATATAAATAAACTTAAGGACAGAAATCACATGATCATTTCAACTGATGCAGAAAAGATCTTTGACAAAAACCAGCATATTTCCAAGATTAAAAACCCTCCCCTCCTACTAAGCAGCTGTGGCGGACTCATCATGCACGCTGGGTGCAGACCTTCTGTTGGGGCTCCTGGGAGGCCGCCCATGTTCTTGCCTGCAGTCCCTCACTTGCTCTGTAAGTAAGGACCAATCCGCTCATTTGTTCCCTAGCATAAAATGTGGTGGATTTGTACCTGGGTTTGTCTTTAGGACTTGGAGAGGAGGCTTGCATCTCCCCCAGGGAAGGAACTTTAGAGACAGAGCCACTACTGGTAAGCGGCTATCAACAAGAACCATGCTTTTTTTCCTCATCTATGAGGGCTGCAAGAACCGCTTTGCTTTCATTTGGCAGTACCTGAATGCAGTACACCTCAGTGTCACCTCAAGGCTTGATCAACTCCGCTGTTCTCAAAAAAATTGGTAGAAATCTTGATTTTTTTTGGGTCCTATCACACTGCACCATCGCCCTAATTGTGTTTATCATCTGTCATAAAGGACACAGCAAGTGCTTTAGGTGCCTTGAGAAGGCAGATTGGACCGAGAGGACAAGTAGCATGGGGTGTGCTAAGCAGAACTATTTGCTAAAGGACTGGGAAATTTTCCTTATTAAAATTTTTGCCACAACAACTTAAGTTGACTGAATTTTCAACTACCCATCTCCCATGGAAATAAAAGACTTGTTTACCATTTAGAACCAGGCTCTTTTAGGATCCTCTGGATGGAATTTCTTGTGGACATGGAAGCAAGATTCAGGGGACAAGGCTCTTATTTGTCCTGGCTCACCTAGTTTTCTAGGTTTTTGTTAATGCTGTTTTACCTGTTTCTTGCAGGGAGGGTAGGAGTGTCTTTGTGACTTTTCTGTTGCTGTCATAAAACACCACAACCAAAAGCAACTTGGGAAAGAGAGGGTTTATTTCAGCGTACTGATCCGCATTACAGTCCATCACTGAAGAAAGTCAGAGCAGGAGCCTAGAGGCCTGAACTAACGTAGAGACCAGAGAAAAGTGCGGTTCATCGGCCTGCTCCTCAGGGCTTTCTCAACCTGCTTCTTGTAGAACTCAGACCACCAGTTCAAGAGTGACAACTGCCCACAGTGATCTGGGGCCTCCCATATTGATCATCAATCAAGAAAATATCCCACGGCCTTTCCAACAAGTCAATTTGGTCGGGGAATTTTCTATTAAGGGTCCCTCTTCCAAAATAACTCTACCCTGTATCAAGTTGATGGAAAAACTCGTCAGCACAGGGGGTGTTTGTTTCTTATATTATCTGGAACCTTTGAGTAGGTTGTGAGGATGACAACTTGATACAATATAGGATGCCCTGGGAAGACAGTCTCAATGAGGGGCTGTCCACATTGGGTTGTCCTGTAGACCTGTCTATGTGGGACTGCCTTAATTAAATGATGTGAGAAAACCTAGCCCGCTGTGGGTGGCACCATTCCCTACGCAAGGGGTCCTACGCTGTATAAGAGTGGGGAAATCTCACGGAGCACAAGCCAAAAGCACACACGTGTTCGTTTCTCTCTATTTTTAACTGTGGATATGATGTGTCCAGCTGTTTGAACTGTGGATGTGATGTGTCCAGCTGTTTGAAGTTCCTGTCTTGCCTTGTTCTTGATGATGGAGTGCAACCTGGACTTGTAAACGGTAAAAACCTGATTCTCACCTAAGTTGCTTTTTGTCAAGGCATTTTATCACAATAGGAGTGCAGCTAGAACATAGCTGATAAACCTACTTTACAGTACAAGTTTCTCTTCCACTTAGGCCTCGTGAACTTGATTCTAATGACCCTGACGCTTCAAGTGTCTACTAGAATCTCTTCCAGGTGTCAAGAGATTTGGAAAACATTTCTAAGGATTGGGAGCAAATCCATGCCCTCTGTCGTGTATGCCATCTTTTGAGAAATAGACTCTTGGCTTGGTACTGGGTCCTGCGAGAGGCTAACTGCTTATAGGTCAAGCGATCTGAAATCTGAGTCAGGTCTTACACCAGTAAGTAGATGTTATCTTGCCCATAAAAGCTAGGTATGCAGCAGCAATCTACCATTAAGTGAAATTACATATAACAAATAGGAGTCAATGAAGTATCATAGCCTAGTAAAACTGTAGTCTAGATTTATTAAAGGATTATGCCTGTAGCTTTATATGTGCCAGACTGAGACACTTCACATTGAGAGATTTTTCTTTGAGATGATGAAATTTAAGCTATCAAATTAATACTTTCCTGGCATGATATATCTAGGGCGATTTCAGAAAGGTGAATTTAATTTTTATTATTTTTTACTTTTTTATTTGTAAGCATACGTTTATGTATGTGAAATGTACATGCCACAGCACATATATGGAAGCCGGAGGGAGTCGGTTCTCCTTATGCTATATTGGTCTCAGGGATTGAACTCAGGTCATCAGACTTGGTGGCAAGCACCTTTACCCTCTGAGCCATCTATTTTTTCTGAGCCCAATCTATTTTGCACCTGAGAGGAAATAAAAGAGCTCAGGACAAAGGATAGTTGTAGGTAGAATTCCGAGCTGACCCTGAGAGTCTTGTTCTATAGTGAATGTGCCTTGAATTTTGGGGAAAATTTGTGAATATTATAATTGCGTGCTAAAAGGAGTTTTCTTCAGATTTTAATTCATATCACTAATCATTTGCTTTCAATTAATCAAAATGAGGATTGCCTTGGTAAGTGTGAACATATCAGATGAGTCCCTCTGAAAGTCTGATACTCAGAGGTACAAGAACACAGAAGGATTTTAAGTGACAGGCATCCCACTGGCCCCCTACCAAGGCAAACTGGTGTATTACAGAGAGGACCATATGACAGGAAAGAGCAAGCAGTCTGTAGGAGCTGAAAATGTCCTCAACCTAATAGCCAGCAAGGAATCTAGGAAGCTAGTCAGACTACTCCAAGGAGAGAATTCGTCTAACCTGAACAAGTCAAGAAGAGGACCCCACACTGCAGTAAGGATCCCACAGTGTCTGACTCTTTGATTGAGTCTTATGAGACCCCCCAGGGAGAGACTCCAACTGAACCTCACCCAGACTTCTGAACTATAGGGCTGTGAGATAAGAAAGTCTGTGTTGATTTATTATGCAGAAGCAGAAAATTGATAAAAAAAATTCCTAAGGAAGTGTGGAATTTTTATTATTTATTTATTTTTATTTCCTGTGCGATTGTGGTTTGCCTGCATGTATGTCTGAACGAGGGTGTTGAACTCCCTGGAGTTGAAGTTACAGACCGTTGTAAGTTGCCATGTGGGTGCTGGAATTGAACATGGATCCTTTGGAAAAGCAGCCACTGCTCTTAACCACTGAGCCATCTCTTCAGCTGTTCCCCACCCCAAAATGTGGGATTTTTAATGAAAGGGATCACACATGTCAGTCTCGGTAATTTACTGTGCTTACTCCTGTATTTGCTATGCCAAGAGATGTAGTTAGATACCATCTAGATAATATGTAAAAAGAGAAAGCTCATGCCAACGTTGGCTTGACAAGAAGGAAGGAATGAAGAAAGGGAGGGAGGGAGGGAGAAAGGGAGGGAGGAAGGAAGGAAAAGAGAAAGGAAGGAAGGAAGGGAGAGAGGGAAATGTGAGCCAAGTGGCCCAGAAGAGAGAGACCAGTTTCCTAAGAGGACTCCCTCCTTCATGTTGTTTACTGACTCGTCATTGCTTCCTCCTGCACCTACAACCTTTCTCCTCTGCTAGAGGCAAGCAGGGATTGATGGGGCGTCGCTTTCCTATGTGTTTGTATTTACAATCTCTAAAAAACAATGCAAACCACCTGATTTATTTCAGGAATGTTTATTAATGATATGGAAAATTAGCAAGTTGCTTTCACTGCTCCGTACTCTGCGCTTAGACGCTTTTAAGTTCCTTTGTCTTCTGTTTGGACATTAGTAATACTTTTTTAACACTCCCTCATCCCTTATGATTTGTTCATTCTTTTGTTTGTTTGTTTGTGACAGAGCCTCAATCTGGAGCTCACTGTGTCATTCAGACTGACCTCAAACCAGCAGTGACTTTAGGTGTGAGTCACCACACCCAACACAAACACTTTCCTTAAATGCTGCTCTGGTAACATTTCCCCCAATTTTGAACCCTGATGTCCCTATGAGTCACCTGATAGATGATACTAGAGAAAAACAGAGGGTAAAGAGGACATGGTCTTTCTGATAGTAAAACTCCAGGAGGCAGGGCAGTTTTGTAAACCCCCCCCCCCCGCTGGTTTCCCTCAAAGCTCAGAAGCTGCTCAACCCTCAGTCTCAGGCCTGACGTGAGTCTCCTCCTGTGGGAGATTAGCTTAGTGGATTCCTAAAAACATCTTTAGTCTTCTCATCATAAATATAAAATAGGTTTTCATCTTTTAAAAACTCAGCTATTACATAAAATGTAACATGGGAAGTGACAATCTTTCACACTTTAGTCACAGATAGATATCAGTAATAGCTGTGTATACACAGATTAGCTTCCAGTTTTAAATTTAGAAACAAGAACATGCTAAAATGACCCTGTTCTGAAATTTGTGGGGACCAGGACCCTATAAGAGAAGAGTGGGACTATTTAAAAGCAGTGAGGGCTATAGCCCAGACCAGGAGCAGGAGACTAAGCAGCCAAGGAGATGAGTCAATATAATCTCCTTTTCTTCCACTCCTCCAGGGCTCTCCTTTCGCTGCCAGTGATTTCACCATCTTATGTTTCCACCCAACTGCCCTCTCTCCCCTATAGCCATATATGTGTATGTATACATATACATACATTGTCCATACTAATCACAGTTGGTAGAGTACTGGCCTAGCATATAAGAAACCTTAGATCCCACTCCAGTGCAACATAAAGTGCATGTGTTGGTATATGCCTGTAATCTCAGCCCTCAGAAAGTAGAGGAAGGGAGATCAGAAGTTTAAAGCCATCCTCTGCTACATCCTAAGTTTGAGGTCAGCCTCGGTGAGATCTGTCTCAAAAAGACAAAAAACCAAAACCAAAACAAAACAAAACATCAATCACCAAACAAAACAACCACAGACCCTAGAGTTCTGTTGTAAGCTGTATCTAAAGCTGAGGGGAACCCGGGAGGGGTCCATGCAGGCAGTGATCCAAGAAGAAAGAAGAATGACGGCCTGGTGCAGATTGACTTCATCAGACATTGGGGCGTCTTCTAATCGGGGGTTCAATGTCAGCATATTTAAAACAAACTACAACTTGGGAAAACGGTTTCCAGGCAACAATCAGTTGTACAATGCCAGGTATAGAATAAAGCATACAGTGTGGCTACATAGAAGCTCCTTTACAAAGCACATGTCTCCGTGAGGGTGGGTTCTACAGTTAAAAGGTCTGGAATCTAGTGCGGAGATAGCACAGAGGTTGGCAAGTCATAAAGTACTTATGCCACATCTCCTAAGGACAGGTAAGGGTCTAGGGAAGGAAGATTGGGATGATCATTCTGGGTGATGCTTGCCTCGATAGGAAAGGAAGGTGAGGTCTGCCTCCACAGAGAGTGAAAAGGTCACCAGGTCCTTAACAAAATCCACTCTCAGCTTTCTGGGTAGAATGCAGGTATTTGATTTTTATCTCCTCCATTAGGGAGATGCCCCTACACGACTAACATTCCTGGCTCCTTTACTGCTTCTCTGTGAGTACATGGACCTCGGTGTCCACAGCACATAATAGAAGCAAAAAGAAAAGGGGAGAGGCGACAGGGAGAAATGAGTGGCCAATATAAGCAAAATATATGATATTATGTGATGTTATGCAGCCTCCTATACAACACAACAACGCTTGTAATGGGCTGGGCCCTCGAGTGTCAATCATCAGTCCTAGACCATCCCCCAGTTGAGACTCCTTCACATGACTCTGGGCTGTGTCTAGTTGATAGCGGTAGTTAACTAGGACAGGCTCTAATGATGGACTACATCTGCACATACCTGTAGTCATACATATACACAGAATTTAAAATAATAACAATAATTTTAAAATATTTTTTAAAAAGCTTACCTTCAGACTTCTTTATATGCCTTAATGGAATGCTTACTATTCTATACCTCCAAATACTTGGGCTATCATTGGCTCGTGTTGTAAGGCATACTCAACTCATTCATTCATTTGTTCAACATGTAGTTTTGAGAGCTTATAGCATGGAAGCAGGAAGTCCTGGGAGTGAAGTAAAGAATGGATGGGGAGCAAAGCAGAAGGCTCTTGTCATCAAGAAATTCATAGTTGAGGCAGGAAACAAGACAAGCAAGTGTAATACAGTATCATAATACTGCAACAGCAGACGTACAAGATACCAGTAGCTCATCCAGACTCAAGCTAGAGATGACATCCAAATGCCTGCATAAAGGAGAAGTCAGACTTCACCGGATGGCAAGAAGATGGTGACTGCAAAGGGTGGAGAGACAATATCTTGGGTGGAAACTTTGAAGATGAACATATAATGGAGAAAAAGACGGTAGAGGGTTTGGGCCACAGTGTGAGCAGATAGGCGTGATGATGGGGGAGGGGAAGAGAAAGATTGAGTCAGAGGATCAAGGGTGCCCAGAGGTGAAGTCACAGAACTGAGGAGTGTCTGTGAGGTTTTGTGACTTATGGGAACAGGAGCAATCTCAGGAAGTCATGAAGAATGACGATAGAGATGACGGGTTGATGGCTACATGATAGATGATGGGTAAGTGGGTGGGAGGAGAGAGAATGAAGACACACACATACATACGCGGGTTGGGGAGGGAGAGAGTGAAACAGATATACACACATACAGAGAGAGGGGAGAGAGAGAAACACACACACACAGACACACACACACATATATGCATGGAGAGAGAAACAGATACATATAGACACACATAATTTTTAACATTTTAGAAGAATATTTATTTTATTTTATGTATGTTTGTGCACTGTGTGCATGCAGGAACCGGCAGAAGTCAGAGGCAGTGTCAGGCGCCCCAAAACTGAAGTTACAGAAAACTGAGTCACCATATGGGTGCTGGGGACAGAGCCTTGGTCCTCTGTAAGAGCATCAAGCACCCTTACCCACTGAGTCATTTCTCTTCAGCTCCTAAATTTTTTAATTAATTAATTTTTAAAAATGATTGTTCTCTGCCTTAATCAGCCCACCTGCCATTCTAGGCTGATGACTGATTTCAAAAGCTCTTAAATTACTTGCCTGGATTTCATAACTCAAGTTATTATGAAATGAGAATTTTCTTATTGCAAAGTGAGGATCATTGTTTCTCACATCTCCTCTATAAAACGGTGTTTTATGTGCAAAGAAGCTTTGTGTAATCTCCTGCACACATCAAGTGATTGTTAGATTTCTTATCGTGCCCAATGCAATGTAAATGCTATTTAAACAGTTATTACACTGTGGAGTTCATGGATTAAGTAGAAAAGAGTCTGAACCAGTTCAGTCAGGCCTCCAGGTGTTAAGATTATAGGTAAGCACCATTAAATTTCGATTCTAATACAATAACCACTTTTTAAAAACCATTTATTTGGTTTTGTGTGTACATATACCACAACACACATGTAGAGGCCAGTGAACAACTTACAGAAGTGGATTCTCTCCTGCCAAGTGGATTCCTGTGAATAGAGACTGCACTTTCATTCCAGCTGTACAGACTCAAATAATCACACAGAAACTATATTAATTACACTGTTTGTCCAATGGCTCAGGTGTATTCCTGGCTAGTTCTTACATCTTAAATTAACCCATTTCTACATATTAAGTATATAGAATATAATTCTATATTATATTTATAATTATATTCTATAATTAAATATAATATACTAAATATATTAAATAATCTATATATTGCCACAAATCTGTGGTAATGTTCTAGCATCTTTCTTCTTTGTGAGTTTTGGGCCAGCCTGGTCTACAAAGCAAGTTCCAGGACTGCCAGAGAGGCACAGAGAAAACACAGTAAAGCAAAAAAGACATTTATTGTATCTTGTATGAATTCCTGAAGTTTGCTTTTTCCTTTTTTACATCATACACTTTTTAAGAAGATAGTAACAATATTGGATATGTTGGGTGTCGTCATGAATAAGATTACTTTTTCTTACTATATCTTTATAAAGAAAAGCTACTTTTGAAAAACATTTTAATGGGCCAGCAAGATAGCTCAACCAGTAGAAGTCCTGGCCATGCCCCAAGTTTGATCCCCAAGACCTCATGGTGGAAGGTGAGAACAAGTTCCCAAAAGTTGTCCTCTGGCCTCCATACACATGCACATCCCCATATTCAAAATAAATAGGTTAATGGAATAGAAAATCAAGATGGAATTTAAAAATATTTTATCCAGTTGCCTACTCATCTACTGTTTTATTTTTCCATTGATTCTTTTCAAGTTGCTTGGCAGTGAACAGTGGAGAGTTTGTCATCCTAGTGAAAGTAACAAGGGAGTCTTTAGAAGAGTTTCTGTGATGCTGGATGCTGTTGTTCAGTGCTTCCCAAACACTGAGTGTTGACTTGTGATAGCAACTTCCATGGATAGGTGTTCTCACCATCTGTTTTCTCTTCCTCGATTTTTGTAACATAGTTTCTGTATAACAGTCCTAGCTGTTCTGGAACTTGCTTTGTAGACCAGGCTGGCCACAAACTCACAGGGATCCTCCTGTCTCTGCCTCTCAAGTGCTGGGATTTAAAGGCATGCACCACCACTGCCCAATTTGTTCTCACCATCTTTACAGATGAGGAAAATGAGGATTAGGAAGTAAGTAACGGAGCCAGGAGGTGAAGCCAAGTACTCTGGCTCCAGGATTCAGGCATGACATCACTCAGGCAAGCTGATAGGCAGTGCCCTTCAGTGCACAGGAAGCTCCTTTCCCTTGTCACAGCTGTACAGTATTCTCTTGCAAGAATGCAGCAATAAACATATTTGTAATAGTTCTCTATTAAAAGTGACAATTCAATAGTTAGCCTTCCACACAAATAATTTCATATGCAGGTATAAAAATTAGCATAAGCTCCTTAGGTGTAAACGGGTAGATGCATTTCATAACCAAATAGAAATGTTTTAGCAACCTAGGAATGGACAGGCAATACCTAAAGAATATGAAGAACATCTAAGGAAAAAATGCAATTAGCTTCATGTTATTGGCACAGTGGCCCACATCTGTCATGCAAACACTCAGGAATATGCAGCTCTGCAGCAGGAAAATTTCCTTGAGAGTTTGAAGTCATTCTGAGCTACATAACAAGTTCAAGGCTAGCCTGAGCTACACAGGAATACCTTAGGAAGAGGGGAAGAAGTGTCATATTTAGTGTCATATTTAATGGGAATAGAATAAGGCAGAAAGTTTATTTTCATAACACTGTTCATTATTTCTGGAGATACTAATCATTCCAAAAATGTTAAAAAAAAATGTAAGATCACAAAGGAAGCAAAATCGTCCCCATTTGGGAGTAGTGGGATGGTTATACTAAGAATTATTAAAATTAACACATGAATTCATCAAGGTCTGGAAATAGAAAGCTATCTGAAGAAAGGTCTAGTATTTTCTTGGCAAATCAACAATTAGAAGGGACTGGAGAGATGGTTCAGTAATCAAGTAGCTACTGGGGAGACACTCATCAAAAACAGAACGAAGTTTGAAAATCAACCTCCACATGTAGGGTCGACTAACTTTTGACTACAGTAATACGGTAATCCTTTCAACAAGTGCTGAATCTAAGCATGGAAGAGATGAACAATGACTACTTAAAACTTAGATCAAAACCGGCCACTGCCCTAAACCCTAATGCTATAAAATAATAATAATAATGATAATAAACTTGTAGAAAATGTAGGAGAAAAATTTTTACCAAGGAAATTTTTCTTAAATATATAAAAGCCAACAAAATAAAGAAAAAATTATCTTTCAAAATTAAAGATTTTTTGGGGTGGGGGTATTGGGCCTCCAATGAGATAGATCAGCAGGTTAAGGTGTAGGGTAACAGGGACAACTGGAGCAGGAAACCGACCAATCACTGAGCACCCTGACTCTGAACCCAGAGTCAGAGAAAGAAACACACCTTATATTTGAGGCCTGAACCAGGAAAGAAACATCTTTATCCCTGTACCCAGGACTAAAGACATGTGCCCTGGCTCTGAAACTAGTGTCAAAGAAACACACGTTGTCCCTAAAATTAGGGAAACTAATTTCCAGTGAAATAAATACGCGCTGGTCCTAAGATTAGAGTCACAAAGCTAAAAAGGACCAGTGAAAGAAACACAGTTTGGCCATGAAGTCAGAGCCATTTCTGTCCTGACCAACTAAACTGACCAATCCCTGAGAAGGGAAAAATTAACCAATCCCCTTTCTCCCTGGGAAGACTCCTCCCGTAAGAAGTCCTATATAAGCCTCTCCACCCCTTCTGTTGAGAGCTGGCAGAGGCAGCCACTCTCCTGGATTCCTCCTTCCCAAATAAATTGCTTTCTCAAAATGGATAGAGCTAAAAAACATTATTTTGCGTGAGGTAACCCAGACACAGAAAGACAATTATCACATGTACTCACTCATAAGTAGTTTTAAACATAAGGCAAAGAAAACCAGCCCACAAATCACAATCCCCAGATTCTACTCCTCTGTTGCTTTTATGAGCTGTATAGTTTTGGTTCTTACAGTTAATTCTGTAGTCTATTTGGGCTTAGTTTCAGTGTGATATGTGAGGAACCCATAAAAATTAATTATGTTTGTTTGTTTTTGTTTTTCGAGAGAGGGTTTCTCTGTGTAGCCCTGGAACTCATTCTGTAGATCAGGCCAGCCTCAAATTCACAGAGATCTGCCTGCCTCTGCCTCCCAAGACTGGGAGTAAGGCATGCGCCACCACTGCCCAGCTCACAAATCCATTCTTTTCAATGTAGGTATGGAGTTTTTCCAGTCACTTGACTGGTTCTATTCCCCTGTCTTTTAATGAATATGGACTCGTCAAAATATTATTGACCATAGACACAAAGATTAATTTCTGGACTTTTCCATCTATTCCATGCATCTATCTATCTCCATGCCTTGATCACTGAAAGTTTGTAGTATCTTTTGAAATTGAGACGTGTCCCTTGACTTCCTTCTCTTCCAAGACTGCCTTGGCTGTTCTAGCACCCTTGCATTCCTATATAAATTTTAGGAACATCTTGTCAGTTTCTACAAAATGTAAATGCTCTTTAAAGATTCTTGAAACATTGAGGGAAAAAGTGTTTGAATTTAATGTAAAAATATACTATCAAAAATATTAAAGCTTTGGAATGCATATAAATAGCTTTTGAACTAAATCAAAGTTAATTAAATCAGAAGAAATGTGGGGGTTGGTGAGCTGGTTAAACTTTAAGCACATGTGTTCTTGTCAAGGACCTAGGGCTGACTTCAACACTCACATGTGGCTCGCAACTCTCTGTAGCTCCAGGTCCAGGGGAGTCAGTGCTCTTCTGACCTCCAAAAGCCCCAGGCACACACATAGTGCACACACATGCATGTGCAGGCAGAACACTCACACACAAAGAATAAAATTTTTAAAAATATGAAGACTTTGTTTTTTAATAATATGCTACCAATTTAGACTTACTTTCTGGAAACGAATAGGAGGGAGAACATTCCGTGCCTGTCACCACATTTTCATTGGTTATATTATTTTTAACTACTGGATTTCTCTATAAGTCATAATCTCTGCCAATATGCTTGCTTTAGTTCTTTATTTAGACTTATGTAAATTAGTCAGTCTTCTCACCACATTGTCTTCATACTTGAGACCTCTGTTTTCATTCCTTTCTTGAGTCACTGAGTTTCTTAGACAAGCAACATTTCCAGAGGGCTCGTCAGTGTTACGTCCCATGCATTCTCTGCCCTTGGTAAAGCTACCTCACTCCGTCTTTGTCCTTGAAGAATGGTTTGCCTGGTGTTAGGAGATTTGGGTCAGACACATGTATTTTTCTTCCAAAAACTTTTAGTTATTCTACTATTCCTTCCAAGATTGCCACATCATCTCTTCATGGACTAGATTCATCGTCATATTGACACATCCAAGAAACACACATGAATGCTGTAGTCCTTGAATATTTTCATGCCTAGAAATGCCCGCTTGCTGCATTTACAACAGAGGTTCAGGTGACTAGGTGTTGAGCTCGAAGGCTCTGCTTTCGTTCAGAGCTTGAAGGCATGACTCCATTATCATCTGGCATTAATATTTCCCCAGAGAAATCTGAGCCACAGAAATGTGAGGTCAACGGTTTTCTCTTATTTTTGTGCTGAAAATCTAAAGAAGTCTTTCTTTCCATAAGAAACTTTAGCAAACAAACCCAATGATGTCTACTTTTCCCTCAGTTCTGGGGCCTTAAACCAAGGTTTTACGTGTGCTAAGGAAATGTTCTGTCTTTACACCACATCCCTAGTTCCAGGTGGCATATTGACTATATAGCCATCTTCTCGCTTTTTTAGCTCATCTATTATATGACCCCTTTCCATTGGCAGTCAATATTTTGTGCTCTCTAATATGTCTTTAAATTCTTTTAACTTTTAAAATAAGTATTATAAAAGGATACACAAATATATAGTAATAGCATACCATAGTTTGCTGTTCACAGTTGAACATCATGATCAGTCAGCTTCTGAGCATTGACTGTTTCATCTGAAGAGCCTTTACGTCAACGATAGCCACTGAACCCCGTGACAATCTCTTTATGACATGCATACTTGTAACACATAATTAAAATCATTTTAGTTCTCTTTTTCTTTTCTTCTTCATTTCCTACAATGTCTTGCTCCTTTCTCTTTGTCCATAATTCTATACTTAGGCCTGTCTTGCTAGCTTCTTAAGTTTTACAATTTATTAGTTCTACAGGGTTCTATGTTGGAATCCAATTCCTTAGCATTAAATCCTTTTCCCCGTTATTCCTGTG
Source organism: Myodes glareolus (assembly GCF_982192425.1). NCBI lineage: Eukaryota > Metazoa > Chordata > Mammalia > Rodentia > Cricetidae > Myodes > Myodes glareolus. Next base: position 24,107,073 of record NC_142040.1, on the reverse strand, counting down.
TTCTTGCAGTTAGCTACTGAGCTCTTGTTTTGGTGATTTTTGTATTCTGGAAAAGAAAAAAGCTTTATAATGACAAATAATTTGGGGTAAAATGTTTCGTATTTTTTTCCTGGAGGTATAGTGGGTTTTGGTGTTGAAGAGTGTCCAGCAGAGAAAACTACTCAAACATGGGTTTAAGACAATAAAGAAAGTCTTTATTAGCTAGCCAGCAACTACACTGGGTATTTGGGATCCCTGTGTAGCCCTGAACCTTCATTGGAATGAGCTTTTAAACACAAAACATTCTGGGTTGATACAACTCAACAGTTAGCTAGAATCAGAACAATTGAAGCCAAAATGCAAAGGTAGTGCATTTAGAGACTTTCCCAGAACTACAAACTGTGCTGAGTTTTATGGACTGAATGGCATCACTTGTGCTAGGATCTGGGAGGGCAGGGCTTACATTGGAAGTAGATTCTTTGTCCTTTAGTTACTAGCTTTGTTCACTGTGTGAATTAATATTGCATATTTATCTCATGGCCAGGCCATTTCTTTTCTTCCTACAAAAAGGGGCTGTCTAGCTTCTAGAGCAGTGATTCTTGCCCTAGGGTAAAATTTGTCCTCAGAAACATTGGGTAAAATTAAGAATGTTTTGGTTGTAACAAATATCACAATAAACTCAGAACTAGCATTTTATTGCTTTGATACTGCTTTACCATTGGCCTTGGATGGCACAAAATCAAGCCAGCCAGGAGGCACTAAGTTGGGAACTGTGCCCATAGCGGACGGCAATGCTGTTCTAAGCAAGGAGTCGGGGCTGCCTGAAGTGTTCCCTAGCAAAATTTCTCAAAAGCCACCAGCCAGGAAGAAATGAAAAAGCCTTCGAAACAGACCAGTCAAGACGGATTTTTTTTTTTTTTTTTGCCTCAAATCTAGGCAAGATGTAGAAACAGTGTGAGGTTATTTACATCGGATCATAGTTAGTCAGCTTCTTTAGTGCGCATAATCCCTCTGTCTCTAAATCATCTGCTTCCAGGAGGATCCCCTGTCTAACGCTGCCTTGTTTTCTTAGCTGTTTATAGAGCATTGGCATCAGATAAAAAGAAGACAAGGAAGGTGTGAAAGTTTTCTTGCACAACCTTCTATCCTTCTTTCTTTTTGTTTGTTTATTTGGTTTTTTTTTTTTTTTTGATTTTTGAGACAGGGTTTCTCTGTGTAGTCCCCCCTGAACTGGAACTTGCTCTGTAGACCAGGTTGGCCTCCAACTCACACAGATCCACCTGCCTCTGCTCCCGAGTGCTGGGATTAAAGGCGTGCACCACCCTCACCCAGCTGTTTTTGCCCTTGAGCAGGAGACAACAGACTTACAGTTCAGACGTAGTTTTCAAAACATAAGGGGGTCCACACACCTCTGTACCTCTGAGCCCTTCTTCCTGCAAATGTGCCTACATGCCTTACAGCGTGTTTCCAACCCACGAGTAAGCTCTCTCCCCACACCCAAACTCACGCTCCTGTCCTGAAAATGGCACCATGCTCTTTGCTCGCAGGCTCACTTATTCCATCTTCACAGGGCCCCAGAGAAGGCAGCTGAAAAGAGAGGAGCCTTTATAGACAAGATTTGTCAAGAACCAAAACAACCTGGGGCAGGAAAAAGCAACTGGGACACTACGCTCCCTGTACCTGCTACTTTGGGAAGGCTCAGAGATTTGCTAGACTGAATAGACAGAGCTAGTGGCTAGACATAAAGACTCTGAGGTAAGTGACTGCCTGTCCGTGTCTGCCTTTGACTGCAGCACTTTGGGGAGCTAGAGACCAGTCTCAGGCAGATGGAGACTTGCCGGCATGTGACCCAGTGAGCCAGAGAGGGACAGGAAATGCATGAACACCCTTCACCTGCCCAAGCTGTGCCAAACACCGGGGTTCCCAGAAATCTCCAAGAATTTCAAGAAATTCTATGACCTTCTCAATGTGTTTACTTGTGTAGTTAAATAAACCAGCATACATTGGAAGGCGAACAATCTCGCTGTTTTCTGTTTGTTGAAGTTTAGTGAATGACTGACTCACTTGGAGGTAGGCTAAGATTTGGCTGAATTCCATAGTCAGTTCCACAATATCCACCCTCTGTTTCTGAAAGTCGGGGACAGACATGGTGCCAACTTGTGTAAGGGGTTCAAATGGTGATCAGTAAGTTGGACAACCAGCAAATTGGTTTGTTTGTTTTTGAAACAGGGTCTCTCTATGTAGCTCTCTCTGGCTATTCTGGAAATGACTGTGTAGACCAGGCTGGTCCCTGACTCACAGACACCTGCCTAACTCTGTTTCTCTAATGCTGGAATAAGATGTGTGGACCACCATGCCAGATCTTAATAACCTAGAACTTGATCCGTAGGAAGCTTCACCTTAGCCCCACTCCCACCTCTCCAAACCCTGCCCCCTCTCAGAGAGCTCACCAAGCAGCGGCTCCTCCCCTGGAGCTGTTCAAGACTGCATCTACAGGGTATTTAATCTCCTGTCCATAGACCGGTCATGTGATTTCTCCTCTTTCCCCACCTGGGGTTGGGGGGGGGTGGCGCCTTGCTCAGATTAAACCTGGTCATTTACCTTTTAATTCAGCTCGATTTGGTTTACTATGACAGTAGAGAAATCAACTACAGGGGATTCAAAATATTTATCCTTTCTTTCTCCCTCTCCCCCTTCACCCTGCCTCCTAAGGAATTGAAGCCAATCCTTCTGCAGGCAAGGCAAGTACTTTACCTCTGAGCTACAATCTAAGTCCTTCCTGATACTTGGTTTTGTTGTTTTGTTCTCTTGAGATAAGATCTGGGCATGTAACTCTGTCTGACCTGGAGCTCTTTATGTAGACCAGGCTGGTCTCAAACTCACAAAGATTCACTTGCCTGGGGCGCCCAAGTGTTGGGATTACAGTATGCCACCATGACCGGTCTGAAAATTGACTTATGGTGAAAATGTGTCAAGGATATGACCTAAACCCCACTTCTACCCTTGGCATGGGACCCTGAAGGCCGTCACTCATGCTGAGTCTCTGACACTCCTCACCAGTTCCAGCCCCTAGCCTACTTCCCTGGTGGGTGACCTCACTACACAGGTGGAAACAATGTGTACTTCAGAGATAATCATCAGTTTGCCTACCACGCTTTAAGCCCTTCTAACCCCTGTAATCCAGAGCTACTGACTAGGCCTCTCCAAGTACTGTTGCCCCATTTTTCAATACCCCCCATTGTTCTCAGTTCCACCACAAGCTGTCCCTTTGAGCCACTAGGTCAAGGTTCCTCCCCTCTGGCTGAATAAGCCGATCATCCTGCATCACAGCCAGGCCTCAGTGTCTTTCTGCTCTGTTAGGACCTCTGAGTTGCTTTTGCTGATAACATGCCTGGCACCGAGTGTACAGGGTCTTCCAACACACTTCACCCACCTGATCTGATGCCGGCTAGGTGTTCTACAGTTCAGGCTAGTTCTGTCACTATATGGAGTTAAATTCAGATCCCATGAGTAAATGTTTCTCAGTTCTGCCTAACTATCCCACTTCAGATGCCCATCACAAATGCCATGTCTTCAAGAAAACTGCTGACTGACTGGCTACAAACTGATGCGTTCCCTTAATACATTTTTCAGGTCTGCTAACTAGTCCCTGGAAGTACTCATGAAATGTATGGACATGATTTATTAACTAGCAGTGGTTTATTATTCAGGATCCGAGGAAGTCAAATGGATGAGGTGCATAGGGCAAGGCATGGGGGGAAGGGGGCAGAGCTTGCATACCTTCTGGGCCCACCACCCTCTCAGAGCAGCAATACGTTCACTAGCCCAGACTCTGGTCAACTTCACCATAGTGGGTTTTATGGAGCTTCCATTCAGCAGGCATAATGGGTTAAACCTCAGCTTCTAGTAATGAACTCACTTGCCAGCTTGTCTCTGATGTGTAGAGTTGGGAATTGGAGCTGTACCCCAGCTGTCTAAGGATGGCTACCTAGATCATGGTCTTCCTGGAGACTAACTCCTGTCCTCTCCACTTGTGCCCTGGGGAGGCCCACATCCTCCTTGGGACCTATTGATACAACTTCTTCTTAGCTCTTGTTATCATGTGGACTTTCAGGCTTGTCCCACTCCAGGTATTCTGTTTGGTAAACAGAAATGGGTAAGATCCACATGGTGGACTCCACTCGTTCGTTGGATGAATAACCATTCCCAGCCCTTTCTTTTCTGCTGTTTCCTTGACCTTGGGTTAGAAAACTTAAACATTCTCTTTCTTAGTATCTAGGGAATGGTAGAATTTTGACCCTGGAGATAGAAGCAGACGTTTCTAAGAATTTAGAGAAAGTATTTTTTTTTTCTCCTTTGGTAAATGAGATAGCACGGTGGTGTGCCTCTTTGCCTTATTCCAAAACTAAAACCTCAGATGCAGCAGAGTGCCTGTGGCCATGTTGGAACTGATAGGGAAGGCAAAAGAAATGAACGTGCTATCCTTGACACTGGGGCTGATGAACTGATGCCAGTAACCCATTGCACTCCGGATTTCATGAGTGAAGATTGGACACAAGAGTTCTCTATAACTTGCAGCTGAAATGAATAACCTCAAAGCAACTCTTACATGAGAACAAGCTTTCTCTCTCTAGACTCTAGAGAAATGCATTTAGCAATATCTTAAGTTATAAATCTCACTAGTTTTATGTAGCCTGAAATTATTTTTTAATTACTTTTCACACACCTCAAGTTAAACTGCTTGGTTATGGAAAAATTTAAAATTTCATACTCCCTGACCAGGGCCTGGGTAAACTGAAAAGTGCTTTTCAAGCACAAAAACCTTTTGATGTGTCATTGTGGCCTCAAATCAGGTAGAACAGGAGAATCTGTACCCTTGAAACAACAAACAAAAACAAAAATCCTACTGTGATTCCCTGTTTACAGAACTGATTCAGCATGACTAAGTGAGCTTATAACCTGACTGCAGAGAACACAGTGATTTGAATCTGTAAACCAGGGGAAAGCCATTTAGTAAAAAATAAAATTGGGTTGACACCACACAATACACATAAGAATAGACTGATTCCAATGGGAAGAGAGAGAAATTAGAAAAAATAATGAAATCAAACACACACTGAAATAAAATGCAGATAAAAAAGTATCATTGAGTATGGGAAAGGATAATTGTAGCAAGTCTTTCTTGGTCCTGCCAGCTCCCAAATAATGACACGGAGACTTCTTGTTAATTACGGAAGCTCGGGCTATAGCTAGTCTTGTTTCTAACTATCTCTTATAATTTAAATTAACCCATATGTTTATTAATCTACAATCTACCACATGGCTTTCACCTCTATCCCATTCTGTATGTCTGACTTGTTTTTCTTCTCTGCCTCGCTTCTTCCCAGAGTCCTCTCTGTGTCTGGAAGTCCTGCCTATACCTCCTGCCTAGCTATTGGCCATTTAGCTCTTTATTTGACCAATCAGAAGGCACCTTGGCAAAGATGCATCTTTAAAGTACACAAAAAGATTATTCTCCCTTGGGTCTAAATAAAAGGTAAGGGTTTAACTCTAACATGGTAAAAAACTGTGTGTAATAAGAACAATTATCAGGTAAGAATTACATTCACAATGTCTAGTCCATTTGCATTTTGAAAATTCAGAGAAAAACTCTATTATCTATTCTATATTGATGAGTCCCAAGTTTTACACCTAAACCACTTTTTATCATAACTTGTATTACCAACCCAAATTTATCTTTTTAGACCTCAAAACATTTTCTTGGATAAGCTTTTATGTCTCTCAAACCTCATGTGTTTTTTAACCTCCTTTGTGAGTTTCTTCTCTGAATTTGGTAATAAAGAACATTTCAACTCTAACTGTCTTGTCTTCAGTTCCATCAGAGACCTGATAAGGTGCAATATTACCTGAGTAAACAAAAAGTCCATAGCAAACAACTTCCAAAACTATAGAAAGGACAGAGATAGATAACTGCCTGGACAGTCACCCAAGTTCCCTCTGTAACAATGTGGCATTCATCTTCAGTCTACAGGTATACTACAGCTATACTACAGGTCTAGTATAGCTGACAAACTTTCTGTTAAGAAGGAATTTTGAATTTGTCTTGACAAAGTTTGGTAGTTGTCTTCTTTTGTGTCCTACTTGTCCAGCTTGGACAACATATTGTCAGCAGTAGAAGTAAGTGCAGTTTTTTGCCCAGATGGCTAGCTTTGCCTCATAGTAAGCAAACTCCATAGGGAGGTTCTTTGACGCCCATCATCCTTTGTGAAGTAATTGGTGCTACAAGGAACAGATGTATCTCACTGTCATGAATAGCCTTATGTTGTTAAAATATTTTAAATGCCGTATTCCATAAGTCTTTGAAGTGTTTGAAGATTATTTAAAATATATTTGTTTAAACTTGAAAACATATCTAACATGACTACAAGTTTGACTGTAAATGACTAACTACTAACCTACATTTCTTTATTATCCTAAGTAGCTTTTAAGGACTAAAACTTTACATTACAGTTTTTTAAAAAGCTACATAGGTATAATATCTTAAACAAGAATAGAAGGATATATGCAAACCAAACATATCCTTTATATATCCAAATATAACCAAAATAACTTTAAATTTGTATCAACATATAAAAATCCATACCAAATACATAAAATATTTGAGACTAGTGGCTGTGGTTTGTTTTTTTTTTTAAATTTGAAGGTGGATTCAATAATCTTCCCTTTTAATCTATCATTTCTTTTCTTTTCTTTTTTGGTTTTTTTGAGATAGGGTTTCTCTGTGTAACTTTGGAGTCTGTCCTGGAACTAGCTCTGTAGACCAGACTGATCTCAAACTCACAGAGATCCACCTGCCTTTACCTCCTGAATGCTGGGATCAAAGGCGTGTGCCACCACCATCTGGCATCCTATCATTTCTATATCCTCCCTTTTTCTTTTCAGAATGAGATTTTTGAATCCGATTCCTTTCATTCAGCTTTTTTCCTGACTATGAACAATAACAACTTGTGACAAAACTCCCTAAACAGTGACAAACATCCATAACACACCAAGTGACCAAAAATCACTTATCCCACTTCATGAGAATGTGGGTGTCTTGTTCTCTAGATTGCTTAATGTTGTCTTGGGGAAACAGCATCTTTAGGGAACCCTGAGAAAATTAGGATAATGATCAAGTCCTGGGAGAGTTAACTGCTGTCCAATCTCAGTGTGGGAAAGTGCAAGGCTTATCTGAAGTCCTGGCTGGATAGTCTGTGAGGCTGGACCATCTCAGCTAGCAGCTTTGAAGTTGTTCTGGATGCAGAATTTTGAGAAAACTGCAACAGAAGCATTCTGAAAGGCTGAATCACCTAGACTACTTGTCTTCATTGGTGTTTGGTCCCTTTTTTCTTTCTGAAAGCACACAAAGTTTTAAAAGTAACCTATATATCTGCATTAACACAAGTATAGAATATGCAGTGTACACAAGTTATTTAAAGATGATTTGTTTTTGTTTGATGTTTGAGTAGGCAAAAGGCATCTGTCAATTTTAAAAGTTCGTTTGGACTGTATAATCAAACTGTCATGAGGGCTATATAGACAACAAGGTTTATCATGTCTCATCCGGTCACAGAGCTGTTCCCATGTTGAGGGATCAGCATATACATCACCTGTCTTTCATTCTTTCCAGGCTTGTCCCCTCATGTCTGTAACCAAGATCCTCAGGAGGTCTCCCCTAGTCAAATCTGATCTCTATTAACTTTGAGGGAATCCATAGCTTTTTGTTTCCTGTGGAAACAAAGGCATATCCTCTCCCCCAACATAACACACATTCTGGTTTCCATTTTGAAGCTAAAATATCCCTAAAGTATATAAACTGGTTTAATTCAGCAGTCCCTTCTACAATCCAATGTCTTTCAGGAGCTGCTGTTTGCTCCTCAGCATTCAAACAATTCAAAGGTCAATAAAGCACCATAGGGGATCAAGGCACCCTGTATATTTCCCATCATTACATGGTTTATTTTATATTACTTTACTCTCTCTTTAAAGACTTTATTATTTTTAAACTGTTTTTAAAGATTGTGGAGGGCCGCAACCACATTCTCCATTGCTTCAAGGAACAAAGGTAGAGATTGACCTTTGTGACCTCAAGGTGTGGCGGTACACGCCTTTAGTCCTGATGCCTGGGAGGCAGAGGCAGATTGACCTCTGTGACCTCAAGGCGTGGTAGTACACGCCTTTGGTCCCAATACCTGGGAGGCAGAGACAGGCAGATCTCTGTGAGTTCAAGGTGTTGTAGCACACGCCTTTAATCCCAGTGCATGTGCTTGGTAACTCTCTACTGCTGCGTCCCTGCCTACTTCCGAGGCATCATCTGGGATAATGGGCAGCGGACCAATCCAAGAGTGACACGTCAGAAGCGAGGACTGTTTCCTTTATAAGGGCTGGGTTCCCCTCATTCTGGGTCTCCGCTTTGGAAGCTGATGCTCTCCCTCTCAAGACGCATTAAAGCTTTACTGCAGAAGAATCCTAAGTGCCCCACGTAGTTCTTGCGGGCGAGACGGTAGCGCGGGGCAAAAGATTGTCTAAACCCATTTTTTACTGCATCTGTTTAAAGGTTTTCTCGGTCTGGACCCCTTTACTGCATACCTGTAGCTTTCTTTGCCTGGTGAACCAAGCCTTAAACCTGCTGTGCAACTCTACACATGGTACAGCTGGCTCAAGTCTACAGGTATGCAGTAAAGGGGAGCCATGTCTCTATACAATGTGGCCCACTGGCCTGAGAGACCGTGAGACTAGAAAGCTGTGTTTGACGGTATATTTATGTGTTTGAAACTTTTTTAGTTTTCTTAGTTCCTATGTGGAAATACCTGTTCCTATGTTAGATGTCATATGTAGCGGTTCTTTCTCTGTCCTGCCAGCCAGCTCCCAAATAATGGCATGGAAACTTCTTATTTATTATGAAAAGCTCAGCCTATAGCTTAGGCTTATTCCTAACTAGCTCTTATAACTTAAACACATATGCTTTTTTAAAAAATTAATCTACATTGTACTACATGACTTTTACCTCTATCCAATTCTGTGTGTCTGACTTGTTCCTTGTCTTGCTGGCTTCTCTGCCTCTCTTCTTCCCAGAGTCCTCTCTGTGCCTGGAAGTTCTTGCTGTATCTCCTGCCATTTAGCTTTATTAAACCAATCAGAAGGCACCTTGGCAAAGACACATCTTTACAGTGTACAAAAAGATTATACTGAAGCAGATAACCATAATTCAAATGCCACATACAGCAAGAGAAAACTTGATCTTAAAAAAAATATTGTGGCTAGGAGGATGACTTCATTGGTAAAGTGCTTTCTGCCCAAGCATGAGGACCTTAATTTGGATCCCCAGCACCCACATAAAAGTCAGGCTTAGCAGCATGTATCTGCAAACCCAATACTAGGAAGTCAAAGACAGAGCGTCCATGGCAAGTCAACCTAGCAGAATCTGCAAACACTGGATTCAGTGAGAGTCTAAAAACATTATGGAGAGTTGTTAAGGAACACACTGAACATCAGTCTCTGATCTCCACGTCTACACACACAAGTGCAAGTGGGCTGGGACACACGTGTGAACATGTACACACACACACATACACACATACATCTTAGATACACATTTTTTGAATAAACTCAAAAGACAGACTTAGAATGCAGCTCTGTGGTAGAATTTTTAATATGTATGTGGACCTAGAGTTCCACCCCAACACCACAAAACCATTCCCTCTACCTATATCAAAAATGCAATAAGTGATAGATGTGAAGAAAATATTTTCAAAATATATCACAAGTAATAGGCTAATAGTCATGACAACAAGAAAACCACAAATGTAATACCATACAGAGAAGAGTGAAATTAATCACTGTGATATTATTGTGTTATGTTAGCAACATATGCTAGTATTTCCTGTCCAGCTTTTATTCATTTCAGGAATTAAAAGTCTGATTTCAAAAGTGGGAAAGCTGATCTGCGTAGCCATCTACAGATAGCTTCGTTCCAAGACTAAAGGGGTTTGCAGCCCTAAGTGAATAATAACCTCCGGGAAATCTGTACAAATAAAATATGCATACACTATTCTAGGGATTTCAACGGTATTTTTAACTCTGACATTTTCCATCCCAGAAGGTTTTTTTTTGTTTTGTTTGTAGTCTGCTGGCATTCCCTTTCTTCTGTATTTATTCTAGAACATAACTCCCACAAACAATATGGCTCCCCTGTTCGCAAGGATGAGCTGTGAGACACTGGTGTGCCGTCCCCCAGCTGCATGAATGTAGGGCTATGTGAATTTCTAGCTGATCTATGCTCTGGCTCCCTTGCCCTTTCTTTGAAGCATTCCCTGACAGAAGCGCTGTTTGGTTTACTACACTAGACACTTTCCTGCCAATGTTTGGGAGAAGAGTGAGAGTTCAGCTATTTTAAGAACCACCAGCAAATGTACCTATTGATCCCTTTCCATGGATCGTCCAAGGTACTTCCCAGCCACCAGTTATGGGAATGGAGTGTGTTCAGAGGCCAAGGGCAACCAGAATGAGAAAAGAAACCTTTATAGTGTGGTTTGTAAGTGAAATCTTCTCTGGCTCCAGGAAGGAATTGTAAACATCTCAGCCTGAACGAGACCTGTTCCTATTTGTTTATTTGTTCGTTTGTTTGTGTTTGGCAGTGCTGGGGATCAAACCTAGGGTTTTCCACATAGTAACCTGGTGTTCTACCACTGAACCATATCACTAGGGCCAGCTTTAAAAAAAGTTTAGTAGTCATGCAACCCAATGGGAATAAAAAGACTACAGAGTGACCCAAACTATCATTCTTATAGTCAGAACAACACCCTTTGTCACATGTCCTGGCCATGACTTAGCTTCAGCTGCACGGGTTGCAAGCTGAAAACTCCCTGGCACCAAGTGCTCACCACCATGCTTTTTAACCTTTTCAGAAGCTTCCATGTCTGAGCCCTGCCACACACATAGCTGGGCAAGTATGATCCAGAAGACTTTCCCCAACCAAAGAGGCTAGAGTTGGCTAAAAGTCCCTCTCATTCCCACCCATCCTTTGGAAGTACATTCCACTCAGAGAGTCCTGGGGGGACGGAGTGTCAATTTCCCACGATGGTACCTGACTGAGTAACCCATGCTACAGTGTCCTTTCCTTTTCAACTGTCTTATATTCTTTGCATTCTTATTTTAACTTCCTGAGATCTTCCTTCAGACAAACAGTTATATTCACAATGGCCTGCCCCCCTCCCATCAAACATCAATGAAGACAGTTTCCCCATAGGGCAATCTGACGGAGGCGATTCCTCAGTGGATGTTCCAGTTGACAGCTGAAGCCAATTATGAGAGCTGGTTACAACACCAACTCAAGACAGTCTTACTCACAGAAGACGAAAAGAATCAACTAAAGAAAGAGGTTGAAGTTTTAGAGTCAGCAGGCTTCACTACAAAGAAGAATAAAACAGAGAGGTGAGCAGGTCTGTAGAGACGGGTGGAGATGATAAGAAATTAGGTTTAAAAAGAAGATAGGAATGAGCACTTCTGTGTTACGAAAGCTCTGTCAGAATCAAGAAGCTCTTATCTTAGTCTACTGTACCTCTGTAACATAACATAATACCCAGTGTTGGGTAATATGCAAAGAGGAAGTTTAATTGGCTCATAATTCTGGCAGCTGGAAAGTTCAAATATCATGATACAGCTCGGGTTAAATCTCAGCACAGGGGCAAGGTGGAAGAGCACCAGCCACATGCAGTAGTCTATAGGGCAGCCCCGTGTTCTAACAGCCTACACTTTAAAAAAAATTTTTTTTTTAAATTAGCTTGCATGTATGGATATTTGGCTACATGTATGTTTGTGTGCCACAGAAGCCAAAGAGGGCGTCGGATCACTTGGGACTAGAATTAAGAGCTGGCTGAGAATGGCCAGTGCTCTTAACCACTGAGCTGTTCCCAACACTCCAGTTCCCTAACAGCCCACTCTTGCAAGAACTCAGCCCCATGTTGAACGTGATTGGGGTCAGGCAAATCTCACCTCAAAACAGAGATAAAGGGCTGTGGAATAGCTTAGTCAGTAAAGGCCAGACCTGATGGCCCTGCATTCAGTCCTCAGAACCCACGCTGTGGAAGGAGAGAACCAACCCCACAGTTGTCCTTCGAGCTCAACACACGCACTGTGGCATACGCAGTCCTCTCCCCAAGACACAGTGAATTCATAAGTGCAAATTTTAAAAAGAGGTAAAACCCAGTTGCCTACAGCCTCACTTATCGCCAGAGCATCTGCGGAAACTGTCTTTTACTGGTCCAAGCTTTGAAATTACAGGGGCTTCATGAGAGAATATTTGAGGGATGCGGCATCCTTGAAGACTGTGTGAGAACAGGGCGCCACCCAAGCAGATGGGTCTGTGACTTGCTCTAGTGTTGAAGAGATAGATGCAGCCATGTGCACTCAGCCACACAAGACTGGTGGGTATCTGAACCAGCTAGAATTGCTTCTAGAGAGATTCTGTTAAGCTCGGTGCCCATCTGTACTGGCTGGTTTTATGTCAGCTGGACACAAGCTAGAGTCACCAGAGAGGAAAGAGCCTCAGTTGAGGAGATGCCTTCGTAAGATTCAGCTGTAAGGCCTTTTCTTAATTAGTGATCAATGTGGGAGGGAAACTGTGGGTGGTGCCACCCCTGAGCTGGTGGTCCTGGCTTCTACAAGAACGTGAGCTAAGCAAGTCAGTAAGCAGCTTCTTCCACAGCCTCGGCGTGAGCTCCTGTCTCCAGGTTCCTGCCCTGATTGAGTTCAGCCTTGACTTTCTTTGGAGATGAAAAGCATTGGGTAAGTATAAACTGAATAAACCCTTTGGACCCAAATTGCTTTTTGGTCATGGTGTACTGTCGCAGTAACAGAAGCCTTAACCAAGATACCATCTAATAGGGAAGAAAACTCAGTCGTGGTAGTAAAAGAGATAGATATAGAAAAACATTATTTGAGAAACTACTTTGGAATGTATGGTAAGATTGAAACCATACAAGTCATGAAAGACAGGCAAAAGGAATGGAAAAAGGAAAGAATGTCCTTTTATAAGTTTTAATAATCAAGAACCAATTGATAAAATTGTTTAGCAATATCACACCACTCACGAGCATAACCGCAAGGTGAGAGGAACCTTTCTGAACAAGAAGTGCGGCATCCTGGATCACAAGTAGGTCATGGGGGTAGATTTGGCAATGTAATGGGTGGTGGAGTTCATTTTGGCTGGGGTGGAAACTTTGGTCAAAGAGCAGACTCTGCTGGTGAAGATGTCGGCAACAGAGGCATCTATGGAGGGAGATGATGACACACTATTTGGAAGGTGATAAAGGAAACGATGTTGGCGGTCCTTGTTACAGAGGTAGAGGAGGTTGTCTATGGTTGCAGTGGTCCAGGATATGGAAGCTAGGGCATGGGAGAAGAGGAAGGTGTGACAGTTACAATAAAGGAGGACGTCTTGGTGGTGGTGGTGGCTACACTGCATTTGGGGATGAGAGTGGACAGTAGAAATCAGATAATGGGCTCAGCAAGGGAGCAATGGCGGTAGAGAACACTTAAGCCGTCCCCTAGGTAGTGGCTATGGATCTGGTGGCTCGTGTGGTGGATTTGCAGCAAAGGGTTTTTAAACTATCGGAAAAGGTCTGCGGTGTGCAGCAGGGGAGGAGGGGTTCCCAGGAGAAGTCCGGGTTACTCGGAGGCAGTCCTCCCAAAGGTAAGTTTGCTGCAGAAGAAATCATGCGTCATAGAAAAGTTACTGTCACTTAAAACGGGAAACTCTCCTTGCTCAGGACTGTCCCATCCACAGTCTGCAAAAGGTTCAGTTATAAGCTTGAGAGATGAGTCAGCGACTAAGAGCACTGGCTGTTCTTTCAGAGTTCAATTCCCAGCAACCAAATGGTGGCTCACAACCATCTGTAATGAGATCTGGTGCCCTCTTCTGGTGTGCATGCATGCAGACAGAACACTGTGTACATAATAAATAAATAAATCTTAAAAAAATTTTAAAGTTCAGCTACTGTCTAATGCAATTGTAGTATAAATTAGATGTCCATTCCTTTTGTCTGTTGTCTTTTTTCATTTTATTAGGTATAGTAGCCTACAAATTATGGTAGTGCTACCACAAAATTTTAAAAAAATGACTTTTTTTCACTTTAAAAGGGGGAAAAAAGGAACTCGGTCCTGTAAAATTTGATGGGTGCTGTCTAGGGGCAATGATATTATAACATCGGATCACCTCCACCGTGCCCTGATAAATAACTCTTTTATTTCCACAAGAAGGGTAAAGCTAGCTTTTTTAGTGCTATGGAGCAACTGGGTTATTTTTCAAAAAACAGTTTGCAACACCCTCCCACTGAAGTAGCAAAAGTGACCAAGTCTGAAAAGGGCATTGCGTGGTGGGGGTGGGGGGTGGGGGGAGGTGGATAAGATGTCTAGGGATGAGAGCACTCGGCAGTGCCTACGAGGCTGCAAAGGCACAGGCTCTGGGAGCATCAGAACCTGCAGCTTCAGTTCAGTCAGCTTGGAGAGACTGGTGTGTAAAGAACTGGTTTCCCTTGGAGGAAAACCTCACAGATGGAAGCCCGTTCAGACTGCAGGCAGCTCGTGGGTCAGGATCACATTAGCATCGAGAACCCAGTATTAGTAAAAGGAAGGAATCTATATCATACAGTAATTAAAACTTACACCTTGGATGAAAAGTTTCTGTCACACATTCACCTGATAAACACAGGGGCCCAATGGATTGGAACAGCGATGCCTTTCATTCCATGCTTAACGGTGGGCGCATTTTATTAGTTTCTTGGATGGCTTTCTCATGTTGGACCAAGTGCAATGTAATGTAAATGTAAGTATACATTTTTAGTATACTTAGCTTAAAGTCAATTTTAGACATTAAGGAGATTTCAGACTAGACCTTATAAAGTTCTTTGATATTAGATTTATCTCTCGCTTTCTTTTTTAACGTGTCTCAAATCTTGACAGTAAAATTGTTTCATGCTTCTTACTGTGGTGATCAGTGACTCTATTGAAGTCACCGTGAGGATATCATGGGAGATATAGAAATGGACTATCCGAATATTATCCCTCCCTTCCCACAGCTTCCTTGTTGTTAAATGTAGCTCAGATCACTGAAGTGTAATCTGAAAAGGAGCTGACTCGGGGGAGGCCCCAGAGTGCTCTGTTTGCTTTTCTTTTCCTTCCTACAAGAAGGCTGAAATGCACACGGTAAAGAAGGCTGGAGCTTTAGCTGCCACCCAGTAGCTCGGGGTGACCTCTGGTGGTGACACATTACTGTTTGTGACTCCATGATCACCTGCCCCAGAGCTGATCTCTTGCCTTTTCTCACCAGCTTTACTATTAGAGTCCAGCAGCCCATGGAGAATCCACTCGTGCTGAATGCAGAAGAGGGGCTAGGAAGGAGCACCCAGAGCTGCCCAGCTGAGATCAGCTTATCTCTTACCCAAACAGCAGTCCATGCTCACTTGGCTTCTGCTACTTTTATTTGGGTTTCTCTGTTTCTGTGTAGCCAAATTCCTTACAATTTGCAATTGATACCAATAAGGCCTTGTACACTTGGTAGTTACCTGTAGCTACAGCAATTCTGTATTAAAACATTTTTTTTCACCGATGTATTGCCCTAAGCAATTGCTCTTCAACCTCTCTCTTGGTGCAGTTGCTCAGGAAAACCCGAGGCAGGTCTCCTTGGACCGTTATGACTCTGTCTTCTTTCACTTCTGCTTGGCAAGATCATATCTAGTTCTTTGTAATGCTTTCTGGGGTCTGTGAGCCCCTATTTCTTCCCGGTCTCCTAACTGATTATTCTATCAGGAGCTTTTATGAAGCTGGGAACCTGGCTGAGCCAGAGGGAGAGAGGCTGGGTTAGAAAGGATGAAGGTTAAAAGGAAGGGACTTGGCTCTTTGCGAAACCAACAGAGCTTTTAAATGTCCCATTCATTCCACTCATACAATGGGACATAGCTGCTACCAAGGGAGAAGTGCTGATCATATTTGGGTCGAAATTAGTTTCCCCTTGTTTTGTCTTTGATTTTTATTTCATTAATTCCTCTGTGAATTATTCACCTTGGCTAAAATTCATTAAGACCCCCAGCCCTGGGGCTGCTGACGCAGGAGGATCTTGAGTTTGAGACCAGCCTGGGTTCCTTTTCAAAAAACAATACAGAACAAAAGAAGTGCAGGAACAGATGTTCGTATCCAACCCTACACATGCCATTTGTAGGCTGTATAAGTAATGTCTAGGGGAAAATTAATCCCTCAGGCTACATGCATATCCAAAATAGCTGTGAATGTCACCCAAAATAAAACTGTAAACTTAGTTCATGTTACAGGATTTTTTGTTTTTATATTTTATTGCACAATTCTTTGTAGATAACAACTTCATGTCACAGTGTCAAAATGTTGAACTCACCTACTTTCAAGTAAAAAAAAAAACAAAACCCAAGACAGTTTGTATCTGCTCCCCACATTCTACAAAGATTAAAGGAAGGTGAGGGAGGAAGCAAACGGAAGCAGTGACCAGTGACACTGGGCAAGGCAGCAGAGCGAGGTCTTTGTGGGCACTCTCCTGTACAAATTTCTGTCCCTCTCCCCCTTTCCTTTTCCGAGGCAGGGTCTCATGTAGCCCACGCTGCTCTCAAACTAGCTGTGGATAATCTTGAACTTCTGACCTTCCTGCCTCTTCACCCCAGAGTGCTGGGATTACAGGCACGCCCTACCACTCCCCAATTATTTTTTCTTTTAGTTTAAAGAAAGGTGTCATCAATTGATTTCAGTTGGGGAAATTTTAAAAGCCAAGGGGCCGAAAGTTTAATGTTGCTCTGAAGAGCAATAGAGGAGAATCTTAGCTCACACACAGAATGAAATGACACAATCAGAGGACACGAGAGTGTCTGCCAACCTTCGTGTGGCGTCCTCGCCTCTCATTTATTTCTTTATTAAGTTACACTTACTTTTTACGTGTTTCTTTGTGTGTGTTCACACACAAAGCACTTGTGAGAGTCAGTACTCTCCTTCCACCACGTGGATCCTGAAGCTTGAGCCCACGTGTTCTGACCTGGCAACAGCCATCTTTACGTGTTGAGCTATCTCTTAGACCTGTTTACCATTTAAATCTCTTGTCTTCCATAGCACCCCCTCTTCCCTCTCCTAGTGCTGAGGGCTGGTTTTGTGCCACGCATGTAATAAACAAGCATTTTACCACTAAACCACACACCCCAAACCACTCTTTATATAAATACTTTAAGGTTTCTGCCTAATCAGGTTTTCTTTTCCCATATTTGTGCCATTCCACTCTTATGCTCATAATTTTGCTTTTAGTACCTGGAATTATTTTGAATCCACTTCCTACCCACCTTCCAAAACATAACCCAAATGATTTTCCAGGAACTCTATGCATACCTTATATAGAACACTTACCGCAGTACCAGGACAGGATGCACAGTTTGAAGTTTCCTTTTTAAACTCTATAGTTTGAAGATCTAATCTCATAAGTACTTGGTAAATATTTTCTTGATCTTCAGCAGGAGCTATCTATTATAATATCTAATCAAAATAAAATGTGACCAGTTACATATTACTACATATATATTACTACTATATACTATAGATATTATTACTATATATTACTTACAATGTCTTGTTTGAAAAAAATTACAGAGACATTTAAAATAAATAGTACCATGCAGGACAAAGAGTGAGAGAAACCTGCCCAAGACTCGACTACATAAACTAGAATGCAGCTGGGACATAAGACAGGAAATAAATAGAACTCTCCAGGATTCCACAAAACCTCGCTTGCTGTGGAGCATCAGAAGCTTGAACAAGCAACAATACAATACAAGATGTACTAGCACAAAGTAGTACACCTTATGTAACCTAGCAGAGTACAGTGGGTCACAGCGTGTGTTTGGGAGCCAGCTTCCAGAGGTCACATTCAGTTTTGCTATTTCTGCTGTGAGAACTCAGGCAGGTTGCTTAGGTTTCCTCTTCCTAAAGTTTTGTCACTTGTAAAGTGCGGATTCTGCTAATGTCGTTCTCACAGGACAGCTGACTGAGGGATGTGTACAGCGAAGGCACTTACAACAAGCAGTAGCAGAGGCGGTGGCAGTGGGAGCAGGGAGAATGGAGCATGAAAGAATGAGAACAGAGCATGGTGGAGCATGCCTGTCAATTTCTCCTTCTCAAGAGACTGAGTTCTAGGCCATTCTCAGCTACATAGACAGAGGTTGGTCTGAGCTTCAGAGACCCTGTCTCAAAAACAAAGAAATAAGTAGAGAGCAATATAATATTTGTTGTTATAAACAAATAATAATTGTTGCTGCTATTGTTATACTTCATCATCTTGAGACATAACCCATGCCAAAAATTCAATTTGTAAAGCACTAATTATCAGTTAGACAAACTAATAGTTCTTTTGGAATACATTCTGAAAATGGTACTGAGTGAGGTTGTTTAAAGAATGTAAAATGAGACAAAATTTTATTATTTTTTTTTCTGTGTTGGGGTTAAACCCAGGGATCAAACATACTGGACAAACCTCTACCACTGAACTATATATACCCATAGCTCCTCCTTGTTTGGTTTTGAGCTCACATGTCCATTGGCATTCTCAAATTTGGGAACAAAGTTTTCAAACCTCATTTTGTCTTTTGACGCAACAGCTTTGTAATCCTTTCAGGGAATCTTAAAAAATCATATGGTTTTCCTATGTAGCCCAGGATGGCCTCAATCCCATGGACCCCCTTTCCTTGATTTCTCAGGGCTAGAATTACAGGCATGCATCACCACATTTGACTTTAAATTTGTATTGCTAGCAATTTGTATTTAGACCTTCAGACTTTTAAAAACATAAAGAATATGACAGGAGTTTTAGGTTCTTGAACTTACCTATGCCCTCTTTCTTGACTTTCCTCTCTTTCTCCCCCAGTCCCATTTAAGATTTTTTTTTTTTTTTTTTTTTTGGCGTTTTAACACAGGGTTTCTCTGTAGCTTTGGGGCCTGTCCTGGAACTATCTCTTGTAGACCAGGCTGGCCTCGAACTCACAGAGATCTGCCTGCCTCCCAAGTGCTGGGATTAAAGGCATGCACTACTATCACCCATAAGAAATTCTTACTAGCAGATTGCCCCCTTTGGCCAGCTCGCCGCACGAGTCATGTTTATTGCTATGCTTACAGCTCTAAGCACCATTGCTGTAGAGAATGCATTTTCCAGAGTGTCTGGTAAAGATACAAAGATTCTGTACTGGGGCAGAGGAAGGCAGCCAAAGCAGCTCGAGCTTTAGATGTGGAACAAAATCTTAGTTTTCCAATTGCTTCAAGCTGCTTAACCTTTTCTTTGTGTGAAACGGGAGCAATCCCCTACTTCATAATAATTATGACTCTCTAATGAGCTACTTTTTTAGTATATACTGTGTTTTAAAATATAGGATCTTCAAAGAATAGATAAGGAAAATGTGGGACATTCTCACAATGGAGTACTACACAGCAAAAAAAATAACAACAGCTTGAATTTTGCAGGAAAATGGATGGAGCTAGAAAACATCATTTTGAGTGAGGTAACCCAGACACAAAAAGACAGTTATCACATGTACTCACTCATAGGTGGTTTTTAAACAAAAAGCAAAGAAAGCCAGCCTGCAACCACAATCCCAGAGAACTTAGACAACAATGTAGATGCTAAGAGAGATGTACATAGATCTAATCTACATGGGAAGTAGAAAGTATAAAAAGACAAGATCTCCTGAGTAAATTGGGAGCATGAGGACCTTGGGGGAGGATTGAAGTGGGGAAGGGAAAGGCAGGGAGGGGAGCAGAGAAAAATGTAGAGCTCAATAAATATCAATAAAAATGTATAAAGTTTTTAAAAAATAAAACATAGGGTCTTAAAATGTGAGTTAAAGGGGCTAAGAGATGGTTCATCAGTTAAGAACAATGTTTTGTTCATCCAGGGAATCTACATTCAGTTTCCAGCACCTACGTTGTTACAGGGGGCTGCTTGTTCCTCCTGGCCCAGAACTGAAATAATCACACAGAAACTATATTATTTAAAACACTGCTTGGTCCATTCGCTTTAACTTCTTCTTGGTTAACTCTTCTCTCTTAATTTAGCTCATTTCTAGTAATCTGTGTATTGCCATGTGGCTGTGGCTTACTGGGTAAAATTCTCTCTGACTCCAGCAGGGTTACCTGGCTTCTCTCTGACTCCACCCCCTTTCTCCCAGCATTTAGTTTAGTTTTCCCTGCCTAGCTCTGTTCCCCTATAGCTCTGCTATAGGCCCAAAGCAGTTCCTTTATTCACCAATGGTAATCACAGCATACAAAGGGGAATCCCACATCACTGCATCACTACATAGCAGTTTGTATAACCCCAGTTCCAGAGGATCCCACACCCTCTTCTGTCTTCCATGAGCACTGCACTTCATGTGTGTGCGCGCACACACACACCTTTTTATATGTAAAAAAAAAAGCAGTTGCATACCAATTGCTCTACTTAAGAAATTTCCACATAAAATAGTTAAGACAAGTCATAGACTATTACAGAAATGCTATGGGCGTTTGAAGGAGAGAGAGATGACACGCATTTGAGAGAATCAGGATAGGGGGTGGCTTATGAATGATCCTTGAGGTATAATTAGGATTTCAAAATTTAAAGTGGGTAGGTATATTCAGGTTAAACTAAGATCATAAACAGGGGTGTCAAGAGATTCAGTACATTCGAAGGACCACTTAGTTACTTCAGGCTGAAACACGGGTCTAGAGCTGTGAAGAGACAAAATGCGGGGTGGGGCCATACTGGCAATGTCAGCTTCTTCATGGGCAAAAAAAGGCTGATGATTTAGGATCCGGTCTATGGCATAAGAGGAAGATTGCTGCAGCAGAAACGCCAGAAGCACTGGCTGGAAGATGTAAGCGCCTAAGAGTGGGAAGACCAGTTCGGATAGGTTATTGCAGTTTTCAGTAAGAGATGATAAAAGCCTGCAGCCAGGAGAGCAGAAGGAATGCAGAGAGGACACGGGAGAGGGACGCTTCAGCAAGAATCCAGGGTGTGTGCCAGGAGACCTAGATCGTCGGAGCTACTGGAAATGAAGGGTAAGTCACAGAGGGGTTGGGTTGGGTTGCACCCCGACGCCACGTTTCACTTTTTTAAGTTCCTCTTTTTCTTTTCCAGAGCTCTACTACTTTCCTCAGATCTCTAAGCTAACAGGGCTTTTCCTTCTCAACTAGGTCCCGCGCTCATCCCCCACGTCCCCACTCTGACACGGTGGCCTCCCTCGGCCCCCCCCACAGGAAGGACCCTC